>NC_088335.1:37067500-37072500 GCF_036884655.1 Musa acuminata AAA Group | reverse complement strand
TAAAAATGATATAAAAAATAAACTTGAACCCAAGAAGGACCAAGTAATCTGCTATGAATGCAAAAAGCCGTGACACTACAAGAGTGATTGTCCCCAAGTCAAAAGGAGAACATCCAAGAAGAAGGCGCTTCAAGCAACATGGGATGACTCGAGCACATCCGAAGAAGAGGAGTCTAACACCGAGCAAGTTGCTCATTACGCCTTAATGGCCATCGAAGATGAGGTAACAAATTCAATAGATGCAGATTTATCATTCGATGAATTATTAAATGCTTTTCATGAATTATTTGATGAGTGCAAGACTATCAGTAGTAAATACAAATTGCTAAAAAAGAAGCATGATAGTCTTATTTATAATTTCGATAAGTTAAGTGCTGAACATCATGATAGTTTAAACTCATGCATAAAATGCCATGATCTAGAAACCTTCCAAAAGGAAAACGTGCTACTTAAGGACACCTTGAAGAAATTCGAGGTTGGTAGCAAGTCATTGAACATGATCCTTACGAACAAGGGTCACGTTCCAAAAAGAAGTGGAATTGGATTCGTGAGAAGCACTCACCAAAATCCAACCACCTTCATAAAAGGCTCCATCTTACATGTTCAACATCAAGACAAATGTAATTTTTGTTGCAAATTTGGACACAGGACGTATTATTGTCCATTCAAGAAAATAAGTCCAAACAAATTGATCTGGGTTCCTAAAGGAACCATGACAAATTCTATGCAACATGATAAAAAATGTAAATCTATTTATGAGGCACCCAAAAGCAAATGGGTACCTAAACATCATCCTTTCTTGTAGAAAACTAAACCATCGCAAGCTAGGAGCAAGAGATGGTACCTTGATAGTGGATGCTCAAGGCATATGACCGGAGATCCATCTCAATTCTCTAAGCTCACTAGCATAGACGAAGGATATGTCACCTTCGGAGACAACAACAAGGGTAAAATCATTGGCAAAGGAACCATAGGTAACAAATCCAACTTCTCTATTGAAGATGTTTTACTAGTTGATGATTTAAAACATAACCTCTTGAGCATTAGTCAATTATGTGATAAAGGATATATTATCATATTTGAATCTAATGCTTGCATCATTGAAAAACCACACAAAAACATATCTATGATTGCATTGAAACAAAATAACGTATACACTATTGACATCAATGATTTGTGTAATGAAATGTGTTTTTCTGCTTTGAATGAAGATGCTTGGATATGGCATAGAAGATTAGGTCATGCTAGCATGAAACTAATTACCCAAATATCATCCAAAGAACTTGTAAGAGGAATTCCTCATATCAAGTTCATCAAAAATAATGTATGTGATGCTTGCCAATTAGGTAAACAAATTAAGAGTAGCTTCAAATCTAAAAATCAAATAAGCACCTCTAGGCCCTTACAATTGATCCATATGGACTTGTTCGGACCAATCTCCACATCAAGCCTAGGAGGTAGCAAATATGCCTTCGTCATCGTAGATGACTATAGCAGATACACATGGACTTACTTCCTAAAACAGAAAAGTGAATGCCTTAGATCCTTTACCAAGTTTTGTAAACTTGTTCAGAACGAGAAAGGGTCTATGATCTCATCAATTAGAAGTGATCATGGTGGTGAATTTCAAAACTATGATTTCCAGGAATTTTGTGAACTCAATGGATACAACCATAATTTCTCTACTCCTAGAAATCCTCAACAAAATGGAGTTGTAGAAAGAAAAAATCGAAATTTACAAGAAATGGCAAGAACCATGTTGAATGAACACAACCTACCAAAATACTTTTGGGCCGAAGCCGTAAATACTGCATGCTACATTTTGAATAGAGTTCTAGTAAGACCCCTACTAACCAAAACTCCCTATGAGTTATGGAACAATAAGAAACCCAATGTTTCATATTTTAAAGTCTTTGGGTGTAAGTGTTTTATCTTAAATGAAAAGGACAACTTAGGAAAATTTGATGCTAAATCCGATGAAGGAATCTTTCTTGGTTATTCTACTGTTTCTAAAGCCTTTCGTATCTTCAATAAAAGAACTTTGATTATCGAAGAATCCATTCATGTTGTTTTCAATGAAATTTTCGAAATCACGAAAAATGATCTTGACGAAGATGTTAATTTTGATTCCTTGAATTTAAATGAAACCCCTTCTCCGACTAGCAACTTGGATACTTCCACTCCCGAAATATCCTTACCCAAGGATTGGAAGTATGTAGATGCTCATCCCAAGGAGCTAATCTTAGGAGACACGTCAAAGGGGGTTCAAACACGATCTTCTCTTAAAACCTTTTGTGCAAACGCCGCCTTTCTCTCCCAAATTGAACCCAAAAGCGTTGACGAAGCTATGAAAGATGATTCATGGATTATCGCAATGCAAGATGAATTAAATCAATTTGAGAGAAATGAGGTGTGGTAGCTTGTTCCTAGGCCAAATGACCATTTAGTTATTGGTACTAAATGGGTTTTCAGAAACAAGCAAGATGAAAATGGTATCGTGGTTAGAAACAAGGCTAGATTAGTGGCCAAAGGTTTCAACCAAGAAGAAGGTATCGATTACGAAGAAACCTTCGCACCTGTGGCTCGATTGGAAGCCATAAGGATGCTCCTTGCCTATGCTAGTAGTAATAATTTTAAGTTATTTCAAATGGATGTTAAAAGCGCTTTTCTAAATGGCTTTATCTCCGAAGAAGTTTATGTTGAACAACCTCCTGGATTTGAAAATAATAGCCTCCCTGATCATGTGTTTAGATTAACTAAAGCTCTCTATGGATTAAAACAAGCCCCAAGGGCTTGGTATGAGAGACTTAGTTCTTTTCTTATCAAAAATAATTTTACAAAAGGCAAGGTTGATACTACATTGTTCATCAAGAATTTTGAAGATAATTTTCTCATTGTTCAGATTTATGTTGATGATATTATCTTTGGCTCAACAAATGAATCTCTTTGTGAATCTTTTGCTAAAACTATGAGTCTTGAATTCGAAATGAGCTTAATGGGAGAATTAACATTCTTCTTAGGTTTACAAATCAAACAACTAAGCAATGGCATCTTTATTAGTCAAACTAAATATGCCATGAATTTATTAAAAAGGTTTAATATGAACAACTCAAAGGCTAGTAACACTCCTATGAGCACCTCCACTAAGTTAGAAATTGATGAAAATGGAGAAAGTTTTGATCAAAAAACTTATAGGGGTATGATAGGAAGTCTACTTTACCTCACTGCCACCAAACCAGACATCATGTTCAGTGTAGGACTCTGTGCTAGATTTCAATCAAACCCTAAGATATCTCATCTCAAAGCAGTTAAAAGAATACTTAGATATCTTAATGGAACCACAAATCTAGGATTATGGTACACAAAAACAGAAAATTTTGAGTTAACAGCTTATGCTAATGCGGATTTCGCTGGGTGTAGACTAGATAGAAAAAGCACATCAGGATCATGTCAATTTTTAGGACATGCCCTTGTTTCCTGGTCATCTAAGAAACAAAGCTCGGTTGCTCTATCAACAACCGAAGCGGAATATATTGCAGCAAGTGCATGCTGTGCACAAGTTGTATGGATGAAAAACACCTTAGAAGATTACAAAGTTAGTCTTAAAGATATTCCCATTAAATGTGATAACACGAGTGCAATATGCTTAACTAAGAATCCTATACAACACTCAAGAACAAAACATATTGATATTAGACATCACTTTATACGAGATCATGTCACTAATCATAACATAACCATAGAGTTCATTGATACTAAACATCAACTAGCTGACATTTTTACAAAACCTCTAAGTGAAGAACAATTTGATTTCATTCGAAGAGAATTAGGAATGTTGATGTGTCCGAATAAATGAACTTGTTAAAATTATTTTCCGGACTTTATTGAATGATCAACATGTATTGAAATATTTTGTCTTCATGATAATATCTTGTCCGAATACATCTCAGTACTTGAATGCTATGAAACAGATTTTCTCGTACACTTTCTTGAAAAATAAGATTTGATGAAGTGATTCATGTATGTATTCCATTCTGCAAAATCTTTACGTATACAATGGATTATAACAAAAAAGGGAAGAAGTATTCAAAGCAACATTATTATGTTTCCTGATATCATAATTACTATGCTTTTTGTTGATGACAAAGGGGGAGAAATATATGAATTGATAAACATTGCCATGAGTGATGCTATAAACACTGCTATGATTATGCCATCCTTGCATCATCAAGAGATATATGAACATGTGCTAAAGTTTGCATCATGCCCTGAGTTGATATCATATCATGTGAAGAAAATGCAAAACTTGCTAGAATATTACAAATGTGTGCATCATGTAATAGTACTTCACAGCTTTATATGATAATGTTCAAACTACATGATGAATAGTTACAAACACATTCATACAAACTTGTTGATGTATGTCAAGTCTTGACATCATCTTTGAAGAGATACATCATGACGAGTATCATGATGGGAGTATTGATAAGTTTAACTGATCTAACTTATCAATACGTCACTTGAATTCATAGGTCTTGAATTCAAGGTTGACTTATCTCAACTATGGCATATAGACAGGGGGAGTTAAGGATAACTCCATTATCAATTGATTGTCATCATAAAAAAGGGGGAGATTGTTGAATCTCGGATTTTGATGATGAAGTCAATTGTTATTTGTTGTCTAATCTATGTGTTGAGATAAGTGTGCAGGATTAACTACGATGAAAGTTAGACAAGCAGCAGAAGTTGCGCCGGAGTCAAGTTCATGATCACGTTGGGAGTTCGAGAGTTCGACGGAAGTTCAGACGGTCGTCGGAGGTTCTGCGGGAACAGATCCGAGAAGTCCAGAAGCTTGCCAAGCGAAGCTCGTCGGAACTCGCCAAGTGGATCGTCGCAAAGTCCAGGAGTTCGCCGGAAGTCCGCAGGAGCATCACCGAGGGTTCATCGGATGATCGACGGAAGTTCGCCGGAAACTCGCCGGAAGAAGCGATTGACGCACC
>NC_088335.1:37057500-37062500 GCF_036884655.1 Musa acuminata AAA Group | reverse complement strand
TGATCTTTACTGTGATTCTAAGCACTCAAATTTATGTAAAGCCCAAATCAGTATTTAGACGTAAACTACGTTTAGACATAAAACTGCATTTTGACGCAAATTGGGTTTAGACGTAAACTACGTTTAGACATAAAACTGCGTTTAGACACAAACTGCGTTTAGACGTAAACTACGCTTAGATGTAAAACTACGTTTAGATGCAAACTGCATTTAGACGTAAACAGCATTTAGACATAAACTGCGCTTAATCTTAAAATCGACTTTTACATCGAAATTGTTTTTATCGAACGAACGCAGCTTTCGGTTTTAATCTTAGAAAGATTTCCGCTGCACTAATTCACCCCTCCCCCCTCTTAGTGCTCTCGATCCTAACAATTGGTATCAGAGCCCGGTTTTTCTCATTTCGGATTTACACCCGAGAGAAATGGCTCTTCATGGCTTTCAAGAGGTTTTATCAGTTTTTCGTCCACCGTTATTTAACGGATTGGACTACACTTATTGGAAAACTCGAATGAGAGTTTTCTTGATTTCTACGAATTTGGATTTATGGAATATCATTGAAAACGGTTTTCAACTTCCCTCTAAACCGATGAACGAATGGTTGGATTTGGAGAAGAAGTATTTTTCTTTAAACGCAAAGGTTATGAATGCCTTATTTTGCGCTTTGGACAAAAATGAGTTCAATCGGATTTCTACGTGCGAAACGGCTTTTGACATTTGGCGAATACTTGAAATCACGCACGAGGGAACTAGTAGAGTCAAAGACTCGAAAGTTAACTTTTTATTGTATGATTTTGAGCTTTTTCGAATGCAACCAAGCGAGACTATAGGCGACATGTACACCCATTTCACGGATGTCGTCAATAGTTTAAGAGCTTTTGGAAAATGTTTTTCGGATTTTGAACTCGTAAACAAGATTTTGCGTTCTCTTTCTAAGAAGTGGGATTCAAAAGTAACTACAATACAAGAAACTAAAAACCTAAACAACTTACCACCTGAAGAACTAATTGGTTCGTTGATGACATATGAAATGGTGCACAATGCACATGATGAACATATTGAACACAATCACCTTCCAAAGAACAGGAAGGATTTGGAACTCTGGACAAATGAATGTCACTTGAGCGATGACTCAAGTGATGAGGACAATGATGAACTTGAACTTCAAACACTAAATCTTAATAAGTTTATTAAACAAAAATCTAAAATAGACAATGAACTTGAACGAAGGAAGAGGCCAAAGAAGAGGAAGGCAACCAAGGATGAATCAAGAACTTCCAAAGGTGAAATGGCAAATTGGGCTTTGATGGGCTTCGACTACAAGGTAAGTAACTCAACTCTCTTGAATTATTTTGAAATTACATGATGCTCTTCATAATACATTTTCTTTTTAATATAGAATTAATTTTCTTGAAAATTACATGTTAAAAAAAAAAAAATATATATATATATATATATATATATATATATATATGATGAAAATGCAAAATTTATGATCATGCTAGTAATTTTGAAAATAATCATGAAAAATACATATTTTATGATAAACAAACAAAATGATTTTGATTGAAAATATGAAATCATGCTTGATGATATAATGATGTTTTGATACCATGATTTTATTCTATGCATGAGATTTTAAAAATTGTGTTTATTGGTTTTATAATTATGGATGATGAATCTTGCGATTTTCACGGTGATGAAAGTGCCTTATTGATCTTTGTCATAATAAAACTTGCACTTTCGATTTTAAAACATGCTACATGTTTGGCATAGATAAATAAAATCATATGAACTAAAACAACTAAAAAGAGAAAAGTATTTTTCTTGAAAATTTATTTTTCTCTACCGTATTGACTTTTTCACTAAGAGATCAATAAAATTATCTATGCCATTTTGAATCTCTTGAAAGTAATGTTGAGATTTTGATGATGTGTTCTTATTGAAATTTATTGAAATGAATCATGATTTCTTGGTATTATAACTTGAGAATTCTTTTTATAAATCAAAATAACTTACTGTGATTCTTTCTTTTTGCTATTTGAGTTATCTAAAAGAATCATAATATGTCTCTTAATATTCATAATTTGTCTACATGATTCGTAAACCTCATTACCAACTCTTCTTGATATTCCTTATGTGATGATATGAATACATGAGATATTCATTAATTTGTTTTGATGTATACAAATGAAAAGTTATGATCATGCATGGTAAGATATAATTTGACAAAATTGATACCATCATGATATGAAGCATTTATGATTTGCAATGATGCATGCAATACTTGAGCTTTTTAATTATGATGTGATGTATTGCATATGATGTAAATCATGATTTAAAATGCTATGAGTTGTTACTAAAATTATGTATGTCATGAATACTCTAAATGATGAATGTTTGGTATCATGATTAAAATATTGATAAATAGTTAAAAATTTAAGTATCATGTATGACATGCTCATAATATTGATTGATTTATTCAGTATCATACATGAATGAAATATAAGGTTTTTGAAATTGTGCATATTCGAACTTGAAAATATAATGATGCACAAATAAGATTGAAACATTCCCTTGTCATGATTTAGAAATTAATGTAAAGGGTCTTCCCTTCTCTTTCCCAATGACATAGGGGGAGAAAGAGTTGCTAATGTGCATATCTCAAAGAGAAAATTGCTAGCTTGCGTGTCTTAAAATGTTGAAAATTTTTTGCTAGCTTGTATATTGTAAACTTGCTATCGTACTATCATGATGATGAGCATGTCTTATCTTCATGATTATATTTGAAAAACTATGGCAAAAATATGTCCGAATAGATAAACTAGTTAAAATTATTTTTTCGGACTTTATTGAATGATCAAATCACTTGATTGTCATTACATGGGTTGAAATATTTTGTCTTCATGATTATATTTGAAAATCTGTAATCTTGTCCGAATGCATCTCATTACCCGAAAGCTATAAATCAGATTTTCTCGTACACTTTTATGAAAAATATGTTTCTGAAATAGATTTGATGAAGTGATTCCTACGTATGAATTCCATCTTGAAATATCTTTACTTGCACAAAGGATTATAACAAAAAAGGGGGAAGAAGTATTCAAAGCAATCTATGTATCATGCCTTCCTTTATATGCTTGATAACTTGCTTATATTGTTTTCCTAAATTACCATGCTTTTTGTTGATGACAAAGGGGGAGAAATATATGAATTGATGCTTGATGCTATAAACACTGATGCTATGATTATGCCATGCGTGCATCACCAAGAGATATATGAACAGATGCTATAATTTGTATTATGCCTTAAGTTGATACCTTACCATGTGAAGAAATGCAACACTTGCTAAACTATTTGAAATGTGTACATCATGTAATGAAATCAAAATATTACTTCACAGCTTTACATGTTGATATTCAACTACATGATGAATAGTTACAATCACCATCATATAAAATCTGATGATGGATGTCAAGTCTTGACATCATCCTTAGAAAGATACATCATGATGGGTATCATGATGGGAGTATTGATAAGTTCAAATGATCTAACTTATCAATATGTCGATTGAATTCTTAGGTCTAGAATTCAAGATTGACTTATCTCAATTATAGCATATAGACAGGGGGAGTTAAGGATAACTCCATTATCAATTGATTGTCATCATCAAAAAGGGGGAGATTGTTGAATCTCGGATTTTGATGATGAAGTCAATTGTCATTTGTTGTCTAATCTATGTGTTAAGATAAGTGTGCAGGATTAACTACGATGGAAGTTAGACAAGCAGCAGGAGTTGCGCCGGAGTCAAGACAATGATCACGTTGGGAGTTTAAGAGCTTGACGGAAGTCCGGACGGTCGTCGGAGGTTCTGCGGGAACAGATCCGAGAAGTCCAGGAGCTTGCCAAAAGAAGCTCATCATAACTCGCCAAGTGGATCATCGCAAGTCCAGGAGTTTGCCGGAAGTCCGCAGGAGCATCACCAAGGGTTCATCGGATGATCGACGGAAGTTCGCCGAAAACTCGCCGGAAGAAGCGATTGACGCACCGGAGCAAGCTGCAAAAATTGTCTTAGGATTAATCGTAGTTAGCACATTGATTAAATTGAAAATGTGAGGTGATCCTATTAGCTTAATCTTGGGGCAATTGGGCCCCTGAAAAACCAAAATTGGGTCGAATGGAGCTACCCATTCGGACCCTGATTGCACTAGGAGGTGCAACCGCCCAAGCCAGGAGGTGGCACCGCCTGGAATAAGTCTCCCAGGGAGACTGGGCGGTGCAACCGCCCCAACCAGGAGGTGGCACCGCCTGAGCTCAGTCTTCGAGCAAGACTGGGCGGTGCAACCTCCCTTGACAGAGAGGTAGCACCGCCTGAGCTTGGTCTTCGAGCTCTAGCAAGCGGTGCAACCGCCTCAGTCAGGAGGTGGCACCACCTGGGGCTCAGTCTCCGAGCCATAATAGGCGATGCAACCGCCTGGGCTCAGTCTTCGAGCTCTGCCAGGCGGTGCAACCGCCTGATCCCGAAATTTCGGGATTTGATCGTTTTGAGCTCCAAATTTAAACTGGGTTGGGGCCTATAAATACCCCACCCATTCAGCACTGAAAAGATACAGACTTACACCGAAATCTTGATCTTTTCTGTGATTCTAAGAGCTCAAATTTGTGTAAAGCCCAAAAGTTCTCCTCTTTTTGTTCTTCAAGTTTTGAGTTGTAAAGAGAGGAGAGAAAGGTTCTGTAAGGGTTGTCTCCTAAGCCCGTCAAAAGGAGTGAAACTGTAAAAGGGCAGTTGACCTTCGCCTATTGAAGGAAGGCCTCTAGTTAAGGTCGGTGACCTCGTCGGTGGAGGAAGCCAAAAGTGGAGTAGGTCAAGGCTGACCAAACCACTCTAAATCTCGGTTTGCATTTATTTTGAGCACTTTATCATTTCTGCAAACCTCCTAAATATCTACTGCCTTCTGCGCTTTTACGAACGAGCTTCTAAGTTCAGATCTTTCCGAATC
>NC_088335.1:37050000-37052500 GCF_036884655.1 Musa acuminata AAA Group | reverse complement strand
CAAAATAGTTATTTTATCATGAATATTTCATCATTGCATGCATCATTATCACAAGTTAAAGTATTGCATGCATAATACCAAATCATCATATATATAAAATATAAAATCATCATTACATGCATGATTCCAAATCATCATTCTAGAGTATTATTTTAGAAAATGATAATTATTAATTTTTACATTATTTCAAAAATCATAGTGTTATATGCATTTTTATGTAAGGGAAAAATCATAGTGTTGCATGCATCATTCCAAAATATTTCAAGCCATAAATACAAAGAAATTATGTCATGAAGGATAAAATCACTTGAATACCAAAAGACATAATTCATATAGTAAATCTCTTCTTTAAAAAATATCAAGTAGAATCGTAGGAGAACGATTAATAAAAAATATTGATTCATAATAAATCTTAATTTATAAATATCAAGGAATCAAGATCATGATTTTGATAAAAATTTATTCAATTTTAAATCATCAAATCATCAAATCAAAATCCAAGAGATTCGTAAAAATAATACAAATGGATTCATTAATCTCCTTTTTGAAAAATTGATCAAATAGAGAAATTTTTCAAGGAGAAAGGTTTCCTCTTTTTAGTTTGTTTCATACAAGCATGCCTTTGTCTTATTTTTATGCCAAATCAAAATATATATATCATCGTTTAAAATGAAAGTGCAAGATTTATCATCATAAAAATCATCAAGATCAATAAGGCATAAATCACTCAAAAAACATCATTACTTCAAATCATCATGCATAATTTTGAAAAATAAATTTATTAGGATTGATATCATCAAACATGATTTCATAAGGCATTTTTAATCAAAATCATTTTGTTTATCATAGACATGTAATTATTATTATTATTTTTCAAATTACTAGAATAATAAGCATGATTCCTAATTTTTACATTTTCATTATAAAACATGTAATTTTCAAGAAAATTAATTCTAAATTGAATAAAAAAGGAAAATACATCATGAAAAATATCATGTAATTTTGAAATAAATTAAAGATATTTTGATTACCTAATCATCGAAAATCGTTAAGGTGTAGTTTATCACCTCGCCTTTGTTTGATTGTCCTTCTTCTTTGGATGAGCTCATTTCGTCCAAGATTGCTTTCTTCTTCTTGCATTCATAGCAAGTAGTTGTATTCTTTTTAAGTTTATTTTTGTTCTTCAACTTTTATTTCATGAACTTTTTAAATTTCATAGTAACGAGTTCAAGTTCACCATCACTTGAGCTTATGCTCAAGTGGTCTTCAAATGTTCTATGTCCCAAATCCTTTCTGTTCTTTGGAAGGTGGTTTTATTCATCATGTTCATCAAGTGTATTGTGCACCACTTATATGTCATCAATGTACTGATAATTTCTTTAAGTAAAAAAAAATTTAAATCTTTTGTTTCTTGTAAAGCCATTACTTTTGAATCCCACTTCTTAGAAAGAGAATGCAAATTCTTGTTGACAAGTTCAAAATCCGAAAAACTTCTACCAAGTGCTTTTAAACCATTGACGACATCCGTAAAACGGGTGTACATGTCAATAATAGTTTCGCTTGGTTTCATTCGAAAAAGTTTAAAATCGTATATTAAAAAAATTACTTTAGAATCGTTTACACTACTTGTACCTTTGTGTGTGATTTCGAGAATATGCCAAATATTGAAGGCCGTTTCACACAAAGAAACTCGATTAAACTCTATTTTATCTAAAGCACAAAATAAAACATTCATAGCCTTTGCATTTAGAGAAAACTTCTTCTTCTCCAAATCATTCCAATGGTTCATTGGAAGAGAAGATATTTCAAATCTGTTTTCGACTATATGCCAAAAATTTAAATTAATCGAAAGTAAGAAAACTCTAATTCGAGTTTTCCAAAAAGTGCAGTATGTCCTATTAAAAAAGAGAGGACGAAAGAGAGATTGACCCTCTTGAAAGTCGATATAAGCCATTTCTATTTGGCTGTTAAACCAAATTAGAAAATAAGGCTCTGGTACCAATTGTTAGGATCAGGGTGGGCACTAAGAGGAGGGGTGAATTAGTGTAGCGGACAAAATTGTCAACTTCGTCAAATCTCTCGTACTTGAAAATCGATTCCGGTGTAAAATTCATTTCGTAAAGAACTTTAACTTAAGATCAAAATGGAAGTATAGTTGATGTAAAGCAACAGAGGCAGTTTGCAGATAAGATAAAGAGCAGAATATAAATACAAACCAAGATTTAGAGTGGTTCGGTCAATCTTGACCTACATCCACTTTTGGCTTCCTCCTCCAACGAGGTCACCAACGTCCACTAGAGGTCTTCCTTTAATAGGCGAAGACCAACTCCTTATACCCCTCTTCTCCTTTTCATAGGTATAGAAGACAACTCTTATAAGCACTCACACTCCTCTTATAGAATTCTAAACTTAGAGTGGAGGAGGGAATTTCTAAAGTAATTTCTACAGCATTTCTTTCTTTTTTGCTCTCTATACTTGTGTCCTTTAACCAAGGATGAGA
>NC_088335.1:37030000-37042500 GCF_036884655.1 Musa acuminata AAA Group | reverse complement strand
GGCCAACTGGGCCCTTGGTAGACCCAAATTAGGTCGAATGTGTTGGGAAATCATGGGGGGGCGACATCATATGCGCAGCGGAAGAACAAGAAAACAAAAATCCCCGATTCCCAAAAAGATGTTCGTCGTCGTGCGAAGATTGGTGCGCAAAATCCGCAAAACACAAAACTGCGTATAGAGATTGTGTTACCTAGGGAGATCGTATATCCCTGTTTCCTTGCAGATCCTCAGGAGAGGGTGAAGGAGGCCAAGCGTCCTCCTCTCTAGCGGTGATCCACACAGCAGGGTTGCGACGACGCTCCTCAAAACTCCAGGCCTACTCTAAGGTGGAGAGGGAGAGGAGAATAGGAAAGGCAAGCAAAGACTCTAGCCTATGAGGCTGTGAATCCCTCCTATTTATAGAGATCCCGTGTCAAAACCCTAATGGGTCCTTTTTCCTAGTGGGTATTGGATCTGCATCCAATAAGACAAGGGCTCCGTCGGATATCTCATATCCGAACCTCTACTCATCGCAATGCCTACCATATGTGTGTGACCCTCTAGGCCCAATATTGAGCTGGCCGTAAGTCATACCTGTCAGAACTCCTTCTAACTAAGTGAATTATTATCTCTGTAATAATTCACTCGACTCATCGACTACGGAAGTACTAGGCCACTACGCCGTAGTCCCCAGATGATACAGGGGAATCCAATCCATTGGACCTGTCTGTCCTCAGTTACCATGTACCTATAGTCCCTCATCCATCTAATATCCCAAAGACCGTATATCGAGCATGGTGCTGTCAGACCCATACGGTTTCTACTTGAGTCTCGCTCTAATCGGATTCTCCCGGAGAACTCTTTCTCTCTCAACCCGAATGACCCTGGCCAGGGATTTGTCTGAGCAAGAACACATGGGATATTCCTCTCATGATACCGAGAGTGGATGATCATCTATCGACACTCAATAGCCCTCGTAAGGTCGACTACCACTCCCAATGACCAGCTGTACTAGATCTGGGAACAGCCAAACCTATAAGTCTGGTATCAAAGAGTGGAGCACTCATACAGGACATCCTTGGTATCTCAAGTCTAAGAATCAGATACACCACTAGGACTACGGAATCGTTGTCTGACAATAAGGCATCATCAACCATCCAGCATTCCGTAAGCGGATCAATCAGTGAACTCATTCTCCAATGAGCACCTGTACTGTATCCCTAGTGTCCCTACACGAGCAGCTATGAGACCAGCTGCATCCATCATATGGACGGGTATACAGCACACCAGTCTATCCGGTTATCACGATGTCCCTCTCGAGTAACCTATGACCGGGATTATTTAGGATATGTGTTTAAAGGTGAATCGATCTCATTATCGTGATCTCATCACGATCCGATTCCCATTGCACAAATCCAAGGACATCACAATACATATGCATTTATGCAATAGTTATAAAGTGATATACATCAAAAATATAATAAGCAAAAAGATTCTGTATCAAGTCACACGTGCCATCACTCACGTGATTGGCTTGCTGGGCACTTATGACTAGCAATCTCCCACTTGACCTAAAGCCAATCACCTATGTGTCTGATCCCCATCAGACCCCTGTGACGCTCAAAGACAATCTGAGACAACGACTTTGTCAGTGGATCTGCAATGTTATCTTCAGATGGAACTCTTTCCACTACTACATCTCCTCGGGTTACGATCTCTCTGATAAGTTGGAACCTCCTCAGAACACTTCTGATGAGACCCGGGTTCCCTTATTTGAGTAATCGCCCCGTAGTTGTCGCAATATAAGGAAGTCGGCTCCTCGTTACTCGGCATGACTCCCAAATCTGTGATGAACTTCTTCATCCAGACTCCCTCCTTTGCTGCATCTAATGCAGCAATGTACTCCGCCTCTGTGGTCGAGTTAGCAGTGGTATCTTGCTTGGAACTCTTCCAGCACACTGCTCCTCCATTCAAGGTGTACACATACCCTGAATTCGACTTGCTATCATCGACATCAGACTGAAAACTTGAGTCAGTGAAGCCTTCAACCTTAAGGCTATTACCTCCATATACTAGTAAAAAATCCTTAGTCCTTCTCAAGTACTTAAGGATACACTTTACTGCTTTCCAGTGCTCCAAGCCTGGATCCGCCTGATACCTGCTCGTGACACTCAGAGCATGCGCTATATCAGGCCTAGTACATAGCATGGCATACATGATATACCATGTTGCTAAGGCATAAGGTATCATATCCATGTTCGCCCTTTCTTAGAATTTTCAATGCCAAACATTTTGACAATGATTTCTATGTACCTGGACTGGGACAAGCCAAGCATCCTCTTGGATCTATCTCTATAGATTCTAACCCCCAAGATATAGGATGCTTCCCCTAAGTCCTTTATGGAGAAGTGTCTAGATAACCAAGTCTTTACTGTGGATAGCATTCCTACATCATTCCCAATGATGAGGATGTCATCCACATATAACACCAAAAAGGTGATAGCGCTCCCACTTACCTTCCTGTATACACAAGGCTCATCTTCGTTCTTAACGAAGTCATAAGATCTGATTGCCTCATCAAATCTTATGTTCCAACTTCGGGAAGCTTGCTTTAGTCCATAAATAGATCTAAGCAACCTACACACCTTATCTGGGCAGTTCTTGGACACGAATCCCTCAGGTTGCATCATATACACCTCCTCCTCGAGGTTCCCGTTAAGGAATGCGGTTTTCACATCCATCTGCCAGATCTCATAATCATAGTGTGCTGCAATAGCCAATAGAATTCTGATGGATTTTAGCATTGCTACGGGTGAGAAAGTTTCGTCGTAGTCAACACCTTGCCTTTGACGATACCCCTTAGCCACTAGCCTTGCTTTATAGGTCTCTACCTTTCCATCTACTCCGATCTTTTTCTTAAAGATCCACTTGCAACCGATGGGTACAATACCTTCGGGTGCATCAACTAGGTTCCAAACCTTATTGGAGTATATAGAATCCATCTCAGAATTCATGGCTTCTTTCCACTTCCCGGAGTCTATACTCATAATAGCCTCCTCGTAGGTCTGAGGATCAATATCCTCTACATCCTCTGCTCTAATATGTCCCACATATCTCTCAGGAGGATGGGATACTCTATCAGACCTGCGTAAAGTTGAAACTTGTGTATTAGATACCTGAACAGACTCGGGCTGTAGAGTGGTGCTTGAGCTTGGTTCTCCAACCTCGCTCAATTCTATCATTCTCCCACTGTCTCCGTCAAGAATGTGTTCCTTCTCAAGGAACACTGCTCTCTTAGCTACAAAGACCTTTTGGTCCTCGAGATGATAGAAGTAATACCCACAAGTTTCCTTGGGGTATCCCACAAATTTACATCGCCCTGTCCTTGATTCTAACTTATCGGGGTTGTGTCTTTTAACGTGGGCTGGGCAGCCCCAAATCTTAACAACCTTAAGATCAGGCTTCTTCCCTTTCCATATCTCATATGGTGTAGACACCACCGACTTAGTTGGAACTCTGTTCAGAAGGTAAGCTGCGGTTTCTAGGGCATATCCCCAGAATGAGATGGGTAGGTCAGCGAAACTCATCATGGACCGTACCATATCTAATAATGTACGATTTCTCCTTTCAGAGACACCATTGAGCTGAGGTGTATAAGGAGGTGTCCATTGGGATAATATCCCATGGTCCTTGAGGAAGTGAGTAAACTCTGTACTTAAGTACTCACCTCCTCGATCTGATCGAAGAGTTTTGATACTCTTTCCAGTCTGGTTCTCCACCTCATTCTTATACTCTCTGAATTTCTCAAAGGCCTTGGACTTGTACTTCATTAAGTACACATATCCATACCTTGAGAAATCATCAGTAAATGTAATGAAGTAGGAGTAACCTCCAATGGCATGAGTTGACATGGGTCCACATACATCACTATGTATGAGTTCCAACAACTCAGTGGCTCTCTCTCCAGTTCCACTAAATGGAGAGTTGGTCAGTTTTCCACGAATGCAAGGCTCACAAGTTGCATATGACACATAGTCGAATGGATCTAGATATCCATCATTTAGCAACTTTTGAATCCTTCTTTCATGGATGTGACCTAGCCTACAATGCCACAGGTATGCACTGTTCAACTCATCTCGTTTCCTTTTGGACATATTTATATTCATGATATGTGGAGTGGTGTCTAACATAAATAAACCATTATGCAATGTTCCTTTCGTGATGATCTTATCATCTAATAATATCGAACAACCATTGTTCTCAAAAACAAATTTATATCCACTAACTGTTAAACATGAAATGGAGATAATGTTTTTGATAATAGAAGGAACAAAATAACATGCATCTAATGCAATAAAAGCTCCACTAGGCAGATGTAGGGTGACCTCGCCAACAGCTAATACAGCAACTTTTGCTCCATTACCCATCTTGAGGTCCATCTCGCCTCTCTCTAGTCTCCTAGGCCTTGCCAGAACCTGCAACGAATTACATATATGATAAGCACTACCGGTATCTAATACCCATGTGTTATCATAAGAGTCTGACAAATGGAGACTGATCATGAATGTACCTGAAGCTTCATCAAGCTTTTGTTTCGCCCTTTCTGCAAGGTACTCTTTGCAGTTTCTCTTCCAGTGCCCATCTTTACCACAGTGGAAGCACTGGCCTTTGTCCTTTGTTGGGTCTTTCTTAGCAACCTTTGCTTTACCTTGTTTGCCCTTGCCCTTTCCCTTCTTAAGGGACCTTTCTGCTTTCCTTTTCTTTCTGGTCTCACTAGTGTAGAGAACTGGCTTCTCTTTCTTAATAGTACTCTCTGCCTCCCTCAACATATTGAGGAGCTCTGGGAGAGTCACCTCAAGCTTGTTCATATTAAAGTTCATTATGAACTGTGAAAAGGAATCTGGTAGGGACTGAAGCACAATGTCCACACACAAGTTATCCTCTAGGACCATTCCTAGACCTGTGAGTTTCTCTATCCACTCAATCATCTTTAGGACATGGTTCTGAACCGGTGTCCCCTCAGTCATCCTAGCGCGGAAAAGGCTCTTGGATATCTCATATCGTTGAGTCCTTCCCTGTTCCTCAAACAATTTACGGACATGTAGGAGAATGGATCTGGCATCCATCTTTTCATGTTGTCTCTGTAACTCTGGAGTCATAGAGCCCAACATATAGCACTGAGCAAGAGTGGAGTCATCAATGTACTTCACGTAGCGAGCGATCTCATCCTCGCTTGCCCCTTCTTCGGGCGTAGGCATCACTGTATCAAGGACGTACACGATTTTCTCCGCTGTGAGAACAATTCTCAAGTTACGGAGCCAGTCCGTATAATTTAGACCAGTGAGGCGGTTGACATCAAGTATGCCACGTAAGGGATTTGAAAGCGATATTTTCTGAAAATAAAGATGTAGCAAAAATGAATAACATGCAGATTTTGCAAGAAATAAACTATCAAGATATGGACTTCTATCTTAATATGCTCCCACTATTTTCCTAACGAGTCACGCGACACCCTCAGCACGTGAAACGGAAGTCTCCGGCAGACTTCTAGTGGGGATCAGGATCCAATCAGCGTCTTAGTGTAACCTCGAGGGACTCGACCAATCACACTAAGCCTAAAAGGTAGGCAACTCTTGCCGATCACAACTCCTTGTGATTCCCGTCCTGTTCGGCCTCCGAATCACCATGGCCTCGAGGGACTCGACCAACCATGATGCTCGGTTAAGTCAACACCTTCGTTACAAGATGAGTCTGATTTGATGATATACCCTCGAGGGACTCGACCAAGCATACCATGTCCTCAGGTCATCGGTGACATCTCTATGTCGTAAGCAAGATAGCGAATCGCGATATAGGTGAGTCTCGAGGGACTCGACCAACTCAACCTACACCGGGAATCGGTTCCTACTCATAACGATGGAAGGCCACGTGGGTCAATCTAATTGCCTCACGTTTACCGACTTAATATTATCGAGAGATGTTTCTATAATTTGGTCTCCTAATATGACATGTCACACATATACATATTTAATATATATCTACATCGCATGCAAATATATATATATATCTAGTATGTGTATAAGCAATCACACCAGATGATCATGGACTACAACCTAATATGATTAGGCCCGAGCCAGTAGGCCTAATCACTCACATCAAGATCTATGTGTGCAACGGTGCATCTCCATGCCCTGTGATCGTCCATCTCGTCCTCGTCGGTTTCGTCGACATCTTGATGCATCTCCATGCATCACGATCGTCCGTCTCGTGGGTCCCGCTATCGCATCCACGCTCCCGCTGCGCCTCCTCATGTGATTACAACTTAATCATAGGCACGCAGGCCCGACAATAAACGAGAAATATAATGGAGGTTCGTAGACCTCAATAACAATAATCACAAGTACACACATCACACGGTCCATGATCATCCGTCCACACATCATACATCACATGTATAAATAATCATCATCATGTAGGACTACTAGATAATAATAAAAATAATAATCAACTAAACCTTTTAATTAATTAATATTTTCTGAAATCAGGGACATGTAGGGAATTTCTCAATTCCTAAGGGTATTTTCGTAATTTGGACAAAAGATAGAAACTGGAATTTCTTAAATTCCGAGGGGCAAAACTGTCTTTTTCCCATAAAACCCTAATTCCCTCTTACTGCTGCCGTTGCCACCGCCGCCACCTTGCTGGCGGCGGCCTGTGCGGCGGGGCGAGGGCGCTGCCCTCGCCTGCAGGCGGCACGCCCGCTGGCGGCGATGCCGCTGCGGGTGGGCGCCCCCTTCGGGCGCCGCTGCCTCCGCAGGCGGTGCTGTACCGCCGGGCGGCCGCCCCTGTGGGGGGGTTTCGCTCGCGGGAGCAGCGGCGGCAGGCGTCGCGCGTCGCTGCCCTGCGGCGGCAGGCGCCGCTTTCTTTCGGCGGCAGGCGCCGCTGCCCTGCGGCGCCTCTGCTCGTGGGTTGCCAGCCCCGCCAGCAGCAAGCCTGCTGCAAGCAGACCGCCGGCCGGCTGCTGCAGGCACAGCGCTTGCGCATGCGCCGGCGCTGTGCTGCCTGGCTGCGGCTGCGGCTGCCGCTGCAGGTGGCTGCAGGCATGCAGATCGAGGGCAGCAACTGTTGCTGCCCTTCCTCACTTTTGCGTCAACGATTTTGACGTCAATATTCTTCCTAAACACAACACACGCAGTTCAAAACCAATCATTCGCACGAACAACCTGGCTCTGATACCACTGTTAGGAAATCATGGGGGGGCGACATCATATGCGCAGCGGAAGAACAAGAAAACAAAAATCCCCGATTCCCAAAAAGATGTTCGTCGTCGTGCGAAGATTGGTGCGCAAAATCCGCAAAACACAAAACTGCGTATAGAGATTGTGTTACCTAGGGAGATCGTATATCCCTGTTTCCTTGCAGATCCTCAGGAGAGGGTGAAGGAGGTCAAGCGTCCTCCTCTCTAGCGGTGATCCACACAGCAGGGTTGCGACGACGCTCCTCAAAACTCCAGGCCTACTCTAAGGTGGAGAGGGAGAGGAGAATAGGAAAGGCAAGCAAAGACTCTAGCCTATGAGGCTGTGAATCCCTCCTATTTATAGAGATCCCGTGTCAAAACCCTAATGGGTCCTTTTTCCTAGTGGGTATTGGATCTGCATCCAATAAGACAAGGGCTCCGTCGGATATCTCATATCCGAACCTCTACTCATCGCAATGCCTACCATATGTGTGTGACCCTCTAGGCCCAATATCGAGCTGGCCGTGAGTCATACCTGTCAGAACTCCTTCTAACTAAGTGAATTATTATCTCTGTAATAATTCACTCGACTCATCGACTACGGAAGTACTAGGCCACTACGCCGTAGTCCCCAGACGATACAGGGGAATCCAATCCATTGGACCTGTCTGTCCTCAGTTACCATGTACCTATAGTCCCTCATCCATCTAATATCCCAGAGACCGTATATCGAGCATGGTGCTGTCAGACCCATACGGTTTCTACTTGAGTCTCGCTCTAATCGGATTCTCCCGGAGAACTCTTTCTCTCTCAACCCGAATGACCCTGGCTAGGGATTTGTCTGAGCAAGAACACATGGGATATTCCTCTCATGATACCGAGAGTGGATGATCCTCTATCGACACTCAATAGCCCTCGTAAGGTCGACTACCACTCCCAATGACCAGCTGTACTAGATCTGGGAACAGCCAAACCTATAAGTCTGGTATCAAAGAGTGGAGCACTCATACAGGACATCCTTGGTATCTCAAGTCTAAGAACCAGATACACCACTAGGACTACGGAATCGTTGTCTGACAATAAGGCATCATCAACCATCCAGCATTCCGTAAGCGGATCAATCAGTGAACTCATTCTCCAATGAGCACCTGTACTGTATCCCTAGTGTCCCTACACGAGCAGCTATGAGACCAGCTGCATCCATCATATGGACGGGTATACAGCACACCAGTCTATCCGGTTATCACGATGTCCCTCTCGAGTAACCTATGACCGGGATTATTTAGGATATGTGTTTAAAGGTGAATCGATCTCATTATCGTGATCTCATCACGATCCGATTCCCATTGCACAAATCCAAGGACATCACAATACATATGCATTTATGCAATAGTTATAAAGTGATATACGCCAAAAATATAATAAGCAAAAAGATTCTGTATCAAGTCACACGTGCCATCACTCACGTGATTGGCTTGCTGGGCACTTATGACTAGCAGAATGGTCAGTCCATTTGGACCCAGAATTCCTGCCAAGCAGTGGCACCGCCTAGGAGACTTGGTCTCCTAGGAATTATAGGCAATAGTACCACCCCTATCAGGCGATGGTATCGCTGGCAGTTATTATTGCCAGCGGTGATACCGCCCATGTCAAGCGGTGGTACCGCTTGAGCTCGGTCTCCGAGCTACGTGAGGCAGTAATACCGCCCAGATTTAGCGGTAGTCCCATTCAATATCAGATGCCAGGCCATAATACCACCCAGCTCTGGCAGTGGTACCTCCAGGACCTTGGAAATCCGGGAGATGATACTTTTGAGCTCCAAATTCAAATTGATTGGGGCCTATATAAACCTCACCCTTTCTGCATGAAAGGGCAACTGAAAGCTTGCATTTATTCTTAGAATTGGAGAGCTTAAAAGTGTTATAAAAGGCTAGAAGTTCTTCTCCTTCTTTTCTTCTAAGTTTTGAGTATTCAAGAGAGGAGTGGAAATTTGTAAGGGTTGTCTCCTAAGCCCGTCAAAAGGAGTAAAGCTATAAAAGAATGGTTGGCCTTCGCCTATTGAAGGAAGGCCTCTAGTGGATCTCGGTGACCTCATTAGAGGAGAAAGCCAAAAGTGGATGTAGGTCAAGATTGACCGAACCACTCTAAATCTTGGTTTGCATTTACATTCTGCTCATTATCTTAACTGCAAACTGCCTTTATTGCTTTATGTCAACTATACTTCTATTTACTCTTAAGTTGAAGAACTTTCCAAAATGATTTTCATCGAAAATGATTTCATCATACGAACATCGTTTTAATTGATGAAAGTTTTTTGCTGCACTAATTCACCAAATCCCCCCCCCCCCCCCTCCACCTCCTCTTAGTGCTTTTGATCCCAACAATTGGTATTAGAGCCTAGTTATTTCTCAATTGGTTTAACACCCAAGAGAAATGGCTCGTTTCGGCTTTCAAGAGGATTACTCTCTCATTTATCCTCCCTTTTTCAATGGGACGGACTATACTTATTGGAAAACTCAAATGAGAGTTTTCTTACTTTCTTTGGTTTTGAATTTATGGCACATAGTTGAAAGCAGATTTGAAATGTCTTCTCTTCCAATGAACCATTAGAATGATTTGGAGAAGAAGACGTTTTCTCTAAATGCAAAGTCTATGAATGCTTTATTTTGTGCCTTAGATAAAAACGAATTTAATCGGTTTCTTTGTGTGAAACGACTTTTGATATTTGGCGCACTCTTAAAATCACACACGAAGGCACAAGTAGTGTAAAAATTCTAAAGTAAATCTTTTGATGCATAATTTTGAGATGTTTTATATGGAACCAAAAGAGACTATTGGAGACATGTACACCCGCTTTACGGATGTCGTCAATAGTTTAAAAGCTCTTGGCAAATGTTTTTCGGATTTTGACCTTGTTAACAAGATCTTAAGATCACTTTCTATAACGTGGGAATCGAAGGTAATAGCTTTACAAGAATTAAAAGATTTAAACCATTTCCCTCTCGAAGAACTAATAGGGTCTTTAATGACCTATGAATTAACGTGCAATGCACGTGATAAACATGATGAACAAAACAACCTTCCAAAAAATAGGAAGGATTTGGGACATAGAATAATTAAAGACTACTCGAGCATAAGCTCAAGTGATGGTGAACATGAACTACTTACTAAGAAATTTAAAAAGTTCATGAAACAAGAATTAAAGAACAAGTACAAAAAGAATACAACTACTTGCTTTGAATGCAAGAAGAAGAACACAATGTGGGATGAATCGAGCTCCTCCGAAGATGAGGAGAAAATCAACAAAGGTGAGGTGGAAAACTACGCCTTAATGGCTTTTGACGTTGAGGTAATCAAAACGCCTTTAGTTTATTTTGAAATTACATAATGCCTCTCATGACTTATTTTTAATTTATTTTTAATTTAGTTTAGAATAATTATTTTTCTTGAAAATTACATGTTTAAAAATGAAAATATAAGAATATGATCATGCTCGTAATTTTGAAAATAATAATAAAAATTTTATGTTTTATGTTAATGAAATAAAATGTTACATTTAAATCTAATGATCATATGTATGTTTCTCTTAAGAAGAAAAAATGTGTATCTTGATGATTTCCGATTTTGATTGAAACCATGCTTGATGTCTTAATGAAAATATTAAGAAGTTTAATGTCGTGCTTAATGATGATGCATGACTTTTGTATTGAAAACTAAGCATGAAAAGATAGATTCACCTAAAAAGAAAAATGCATGACTACAACAAATAACAAAATGATTTGGGTTGAAAATACCTTATGCTTAATGAAACCATGATTGATGAATATACTTTATGTTTAATGATTTCTTTGCCTTGTATGTCCTATCATGATAAATATTTTAAAAATAAATAAAATCTTGTTTGATTTAAAGTAATGCATAATGATCATGCTTGATGAGTTTTCTTTTGAAATGATGCATAATGATTTTTGTGATTTATGGATTATCAATTTTCTCGATAATAAAAGTGGCTTTTTCAATTTACAAAATGATGCATGTTTTGATTTGACATAAATAAAATAGGCATGCTTATATGAAATAGTGTAAGTGTCATGCTTGATGATTGTATACTTAATGATGCATAAAGTTGTAATGAAAATATTAAAATTTTGATAACATGATTTAATGATTTTATGCATGAGATTTTAAAGTTATACATGATGATTTTTGTGGTTTATTAATCTTGATGGTTTTTATGATAAAATTTATTTTTCGATCCTAAATGATTGATGATATATATTTTTTGGCACAAAAAGGACAAAGGCATGCTTGTATGAAACAACTAAATAAAGAAAAGCATTTTTCTTGAAAAATCTTTTTCTCTATCTTATTGACTTTGATGAAGCTATTTTATCATCTTTTTATGAATCCCTTGAAAATGATTTTAATTTGATGATTTGAATTTGAATGAGCTTTATCTTGATTTTTTTAGATTTATAACTTGAGATTTACTCTATAAAAATCGAGATCTTTTATCCTCAATGTTTCTTTTTGCCATCTACCATCCAAATAAATCATGATTGGTATCATTGCTATATTTCTTCTTATCGTGTACTAAAGAGAAAATTTTCCTAAATGAATCATGATTTTTCGGAACCACAATTTTTTTATGATTCATAATAAATTGAGAAATTTTATATGCTTGAATTAATATTTTGTTCTCTTACAAGATTGAATGAATTTTATCTATATCATGATCTCCTAAGAATTCCTTTCATTTTTTAAAAAGGAGTTGTGTCAAGATGAATCATGTCTTTTGGTATTCACATGATTTTATCTTTTCATGATATGATTTTTAAGCAATTCCTTATGTTCATGAAATATTTATCTCATCACCCAATAATTCTTCTTGATATTACTTATGTGATGATATGAATACATGAAATAATGATTAATTTATTTTGATGTATACAAATAAGAAGTTTCAATCATGCATGGTAGGATGTAATTTGACAAAATTGGTACCATCATGATGTGAAATAAATGATAATTTGGAATCATGCATGTAATGATGATTTTATATACATGATGATTTGGAATTATACATGCAATACTTTAACTTATGATAATGATGCATGTAATGATGAAATATTCATGATAAAATAACTATTTTGACATTCATAACTTGAATTTTCATCTATGCAATTTACCTTTGTCATAATTTAGAAATTAAAGTAAAGGGTCTTCCTTTCTTTTTGACAATGACAAAGGGGGAGCAAAACATGCTAGAAAGCTAATTTGCTAG
>NC_088335.1:36620000-36665000 GCF_036884655.1 Musa acuminata AAA Group | reverse complement strand
TGGGCGAAGTCCAACCACCCTCTTTAAACATTTTTTTCTTTTCACGAGTTTAGGAGACAACCCTTACAAACCCCACACCTCTTTTGAATGATCATAAAACTAGAAAGCGAGGAGGACACCTAGCAACTTTACAACCCAAGATTTCAAGAGTTTTGTTTACACTTTTGTTGCTCTTTCGTACAGGAAAGGGTGGGGTTTTTATAATTCCCAATGGTTTCAGAAATGGTGCCAAAATATGTCTCATATTGTGTTTCCGAGGTATTGGAGGTACAATCGCCATTATTAGACGGTACCACTACCTATAGACTAACACTGGGCTGTACTACCGCCTGACAAAGCCTTAGATATTAGGCTCTGGGCTCTAGCGGTACCATCGCCTGATAGGTTGTACCACCATCTGGCAACAATAACTACCGGTGGTACCATCACCCATACCACTTGGAGGTCGAGCTTCAAGCAGTTCCACCACCTAGTCTAGTCGGTGCCATCACTTGACATGGCTCCCAACGGCAGAATGGGCCATCCAACCAACCTAATTCAGCCCGATTATAGGCATAATTGGTCCTTAATTGAGTTAGTAGGATTTCTCCAAATACTAACTCAAATCATAGTCCTAACTATGATAGTTAAGGCTAAAACAATTATTCTACTAGTAATCTGAGTTGTCCTCCACATCAATGGTTTAGCCGAACTCTATATGAACTTCCAGCGAACTCTTTGTAATCTTTCGACGAACTCCTAGCGAACTTCCGACGAGCTTCTAGTGAACTCCCGGTGAACTTCCAATGAGCTTTCACTACATCGACGATCCTTTAGTGTATCCCTCAATTCATGTAACATCTCATTAGTCCCACATTGGAAGTGGGCAATGTGTATGATTGATGGGTCTGATGAGTGTACAATGTTAACTCCTGCTTAAGTATTTTGGTCCGTGGTTGAAGAACCAAGATGGAGTTATTGGCCAGTTTGCTCATTAGACTTGAGTCATGATATTTAGTATCAGAGCCGACCTAACATTTGGGCAAGGTGAGAGGGCTCGAGTTGGAGTTGAGTATTCATCACGGCGTGGAGCCACCACTGATTTAAAACCTCATATGCACTATACTAAGGTTCGATTTGGTTATGTTGGGCCTTGACGAGTACTAACATATCATTAGTCCTACATTGAAAGTGGACAATGTATGAGATTGGCTTATATAGGTCTAATGAGTGTATTATATTAACTCTTGCTTAATTATTTTGGTCCATTGTTGAAGGACCAAAATGGAGTTATTGTTTAATTGGCTCATCAGACTCGGTCGTGATAATTCATTTGGCTCAATGCACGATCATTGACTCCGCCCCAACTTTGATTATATTTTAATCATTTTATCTTTCTCATAATCATAGTTAGTCTTGTATCACTTATCTCCTGCTTAACTATTTTGGTCCATTGTTGAAGGACCAAAATAGAATTATTGGCTAATTGGCTCATCAGACTCGGTCGTGATAATTCATTTGGCTCAATGCACGATCATTGACTCCGGCCCAACTTTGATTATTTTTTAATTATTTTATCTTTCTCATGATCGTAGTTAGTCCTGCATCACTTATCTCAACACATGGATTAGATCATTAATTCACCAATTGATGTCATCATCAAAATTTGAGATTCAACAGTCTCACCCTTTTGAAGATGACAACTAATTGATGACGAAGTTAACTCTAACTCCGCGGCAAACTTGAATTCAAAAGGAATCATAACCTTTTGAATTCAAGTGAAACAATTTTTATCATAATGATCAAAGTCAAAATTTCATACATTGTTTCAAGTCATTAAAGCATAGAATGCATAATTTCATCACTTCATGCATGATAATAAATCAACATTACTTTAGGTATGACCTATATTATACTAAAGCATTCATCACTTCATGATAGCAAAATTAACATCATTTTGATATGATATTCATGGTACTAAAGCATTTATATTTTTAATCATTTTGGGCATAACATATATGATACTAAAGCACCATTTATCACTTCATATATGATACCAAATTTAACATAACATACATGATACTAAAGTATTTTTGAACCATTTATCACTTCATGTATGGTACCACATTCAACATCATTTTGGCATGATTCCAAAAACATTCATTGTTTCTCCCCCTTTGTCATAAAAAAAAAGGTGAATCATTCAACAATTTATACAAGTATTTTAAACTATTCAAGTAAATTTTACACCAATTTATCCAAGCTACCAAAGTTAGGCAAGTATTTTACACCAATTCAGGTAATTTTTACACCAATTTTACACCAATTTATCCAAAGTTAAGCAAAAACTTTGCATGATAATTACTTTTGCTCCTTGAAATGGACAAACTAGCATTTTTGCTTTAGATATGTAAGCACTTTTTGGTTCTTCTTAAGATGTGCAAGTTTCTTTCTTCCTTTTGTCATAAAAACAAGAAGAAGAGGAAGAAGAATGTGGGAGGAATTCATTTATCACAAGAAAAATCAAGTTATAAGAACCAAATCGATGAAAGGATTTGAACCAAATCAAATCCAAAAAATAAGTTTCATTGAATCAAGCTTCTACTTTTGCAAAGAGAAAGGATTCATCAAAATGTGCATTTTAAAAATTTATGAATCAAATCCCTTTTCTTGTAAATAGAAAGAAGAAGAATTCATAGGAAATAATTATAGCATAAAAGATCAAGTATAGCAAAAATCCATAAATAAAACTTCAAGAAGGTGATAGGAAATAATCTCGATAAAGAGAAAACTCAATTTTTGAAAGTCGAGAAATTCAAAAAATATATAAAATTATTTATACATTCAGAAGATTTAACATGCCTAATTCTTAGAATGTTACGTGCATCATTAATATTGAAAAACACATAACGTTAAAAAGTACATTATAGAGTGTAAGGATAAGGAGTACAGTATATCAAGTAACACATCATGGTACTAGTTAGTTCCCCACTCCCTTTTATCAATAAAAAGAAAGGTGAAATATACAAGCTATTCAAGTGATAGTAAACAAAAATGTCTAAATAGAGTATTAAGTTATTAATGAATGAATTTGTTGCATCTCGGTTAAGATTTGATTTTGATGTAGTTCAATTCAATCAAGTCAAGTTATTATGGAATCAGCAGATGAGGAGGGTGCTGGCTCTGTTGGAGGTGCTGCTTGAAAGGGACTAGTAAGAGGAGATTAAATTTCCCCATATATAAGTGTTTCTAGTTCTAATTTAGGTGGGGGAGGTTCAGTCCTCCTAGGTAATCTAGTTCAAATATCATTTCTTATTATACATCTTAATCTCCTTAATAGGTTTCTATTAATGACATTAAATCGATCTAATTTCAAGGTTTCTTCATCTGGTGGAATGACTATGTCATGTGCATACATTAGTCTAGTAATCAAGCATCATATCTTTTATTGACAATTCAATCATGTTTTATCGTATCCAAAATAGTTATTATGTCCTATCATAATCCAATACATTGTTCCTAATTTCATTTGACTAACTTCATCATGATAGTATTGTTTTGGAAGTAGAATACTTATCATGATATGATGAAGCAATTTTATGCTGAAATGTAGCAAATGTTCACAACATTTTGGAACGATAGACAAATTTGGGTTACCAAAAATAGTACCTAAAGCCTCAGAATATGTGATCCCGACTGATTCTATATCCCATTGTCCTCTAAAATAGAAACATCTCATTTTCTCAGGAATTCATATAAGGTTACTAATTATGCTATCCGTAATGAGTATGTGATGCCCTAAGAGATAAGTGGACACCCTATCATGTTCATCCACATGTAAGTTGTTGTAAAACAATCGAACAAGTCTAGGATAAATGGGTTCATTTATTTGAAGAATTGGGAGGACATCTAAGTTAACAAACCATTGAATTGGTTCCAAATTACTCAATTTCTCTAGATCTAGATATTTTCCCTTATGTACACTTCTAGACTAAAGGTTGAAAATTTAAGAGCATGTTCAAGGGAATCAAAGAGTATGAATCATAGGTTTCATCTAATCTTCTCTTTCCTTTATCCCTTGAGGATCTTCTAGATGTCATGGAAACTACATATATCACAAATAATAAGAGGCAAGAACAAGTAATGAATAGAGAATAAGAGAAACAATTGGGTTTAGGAATTACCTTTGTAGTAAACTTCTTATGATCACCAAAGGGGGGTTTGAGATTGATCCTTAGTTTTGTAAAGGATGAGAGTTTTCTTGAGTTTCTAGATGGAGAGTAAGAGGAATGAGGTGTGGAGCAGTTTAGAGGGGTGTAGAGAGGGTTGGGGGTGGTATCGCCAACTGGGCGGTGCTGCTGCATATAGGCAGTGTGCTATGGTGGTGCTACCGCTAGTCCAATGGTGCAACTATTGGTGTACTGCCTTCGGCTCATTTTCAAGCTGCAATTTGATCTTTCAACCATTCAACCTTCAACATTTAACATTTGACTATGTCAATCAAGTCAAAGACATCAAGAAATCTAGTGATATATTATGGTTTATTTGAATAACTCCTTTCCTTAGTCAATGTATGATAGAATCCTAGGAGAATAGTCAATGAAAAACTTAAAAAGAAATTAGGTGAGAGAATCAAGATTTGTTTAGATGAATATCCTCGAGAATTAAGAAGATTGTTTCATGTAAGGTATATCTCAAGTCATAAATACTGACATATTATCTCATATGAAAACAAATCCAAAGTCATCATCACTTTTTCAGAAATCCAATGAAAGCAATGTAGATAGTTTCCTATAAGATTAAGAATAGCTATGGTTCTTTAGCTTTAGTATACTCTAGTATTTCATACAAAAATCATGCGTCATTATTTAAAACTAAAAGACATTACATAAACCATCTTTACTCAAAAGGTTTATCAAAAATCCTAAAGTTTAAAACATTTTGGTTCAAATAATCTTTCCTTATTATTGTTGTTTTAGCTAGTGAGCTTGAAAGATAAGTTGAATTTCTGATCATGTGCCTTGAGCATTCGTCATCATGATACCATCTCTTGTTCCTAGCTTGTGATTGTAAACACATCTATAAGGAGGGTTTTCTTTTAGGTACTCATTTAACCTTGGGTCCCACATATGTAGAACTACCTATCATTGAGTGATTTATGGTTCCTTTATGAACCTAAACTAATTTGTGTGAACTAAACCATTTAAATAGACATTTGTTGGCAAAATGGCCATATATTCTATAAAAATTATATATTTCTCTTGATGGAACATGTAATGTAGGTCATTTAACGAAGATAGTTGGCTTTTGTTGAGTGTTACTCACAAAGTCAATTTCTTTCTTTCTATGAACATGTTATTTCCTATTTTAAATTTTTCTAATATTTCTTGTAGTAATATTTTTTTCTTTTTAAATGACACTAACTCTTCATATTGAGTACAAGGAGCTAACATACTAACATCATGCTCATTTTTTAATCTATCAAATTCACTAACAAGAGAAGCATGCTCCTTTTTTAATAATTTATATTTTTTACCAACTAATTTATATTCATCAAACAAATCATGATAAGCACTTAATAATTCATCAAAAGATAAATAAGCTTTGATTGAGTCATTTACCTCGTCGCTAAGTGCGATTATTGCGTAGTTTATAACTTCTTTGTTGATTGGCTCCTCGTCTTCGAATGCACTTGAATCGTCTCAAGTCACCTTGGGTATCTTCTTTTTCCTTGATAGCTTCTTCACTTAGGGACATTCATTTTTGAAGTGCCCTAGCTTCTTGCATTCATAGCATATAATTATGTCCATTTTGAGTTCATTTTTGTTCTTAGTATCTTGTTTTACAAAATTTGTTTTATTTCTTCTTATGAATATTTTGAATTTTATTGTTAAAAGTGTCAAGTCCTCATCAGCTTTCGCTCGAGTGGTCTTCTTTAGTTCTAAGTGTCATATCCTTCTTGTTTTTAAGAAGATAGTTCTCATATTCATCATGTGTCATGTACGTCATTTCGTAGATCATTAATGACCCGATAAGTTCTTCAAGAGCAAAGTTATTCAAGTCCTTTGTTTCTTGTATTACCATCACTTTTGAATCCCAACTTTTCCGAAGGGATCTTAATATTTTATTGACAAGTTCAACATTAGAAAATTATTTACCAAGTGCTTTCAAACCATTGAAGACATCCATAAAACGGGTGTATATATCTCCAATGGTTTTACTTGGTTTCATTCGAAATAACTCAAAATTATGCACCAAGAGATTAATTTTTGACTCTTTAAGCCTATATGTGCCTTCGTGTATAACTTCGAGTGTGTGCCAAATCTCATGTGTAGTTTCGCATATAGAAACCCAATTAAATTCATTTTTATCAAGAGCACAAAATAAAGCGTTCATTACTTTAGCATTTAACGAGAAGGTCTTCTTTTCCAAATTATTTCATTCATTCATTAATTTAGAAGACGTCTCAAAACTGCTTTCAATAATGTTCTATGTTTCGAAATCCATAGAAAGCAAGAAAATTCTCATCTTAGTTTTCCAATAAGTGTAGTCCGTCTCATTTATCATAGGAGGACGAGTGATAGAAAGTCCCTCTTGATTGTCAACAAAAGCCATCGCTCTTGGGTTTTAAACCAAATAGAGAGTAACCTTCCTCTAATACCAATTATTATGATCAAGTCGACACTAAGAGGGGGGGTGAATTAGTGCTTCTGATAAAAATTAAATCGAATCAAAAATTTTGTTTCAAATTAAACCCATATCGAAAATGCGTTAATCGTAAAGAAGGTGTGAAGGGGAGTAAGCAGCAAAGTAAATAAGAAATATGAAGAAAAAACAGAATAAGAATGACAAATTAGATATTACAATGGATTTCTAGTGGTTCAGTTGTCATGACCTACATCCACTCCCGATTCCTCCTCTATTGAGGTCACCGACGTCCACTAATGGTTCTCCTTCAATTGGCAAAGACCAACCACCCTCTTACAACACTTTCTTCTTTTCATGGGTTTAGGAGACAACCCTTACAAGCCTCACACCTCTCTTGAATGATCACAAAACTAGAAAGCAATGAGGAAACTTAGCAATTTTATAACCCAAGATCTTAAGATTTTTGTTCAAACTTTCGTTGCTCTTTCACGTAAGAAAGAGTGGAGTATTTATAGTCCCCAATGACTTTAGAAATGGAGCCAAAAATTATCTTATCTACGATTTTCGGGGTAGTGACGGTACCACCGCCATTATTGGACGGTACCACCACCTAAAGATTGACAATAGGCAGTACCACTACTCAGTCTAGGCAGTACTACTGCCTAATAGAACATTGAAGATCGGGCTCTGACAGTACCATCGCTTAACAGGGCGGTACCACTACTTGACAGCAATAACTGTCGGTGGTACCACCGCCTAGCCTGAGTGGTACAACCACCCAAACCACCTAGGAGGCCAAGCCTCAAGTGGTTCCACTGCTTAGTCAGGGCGGTGCCACCACCTAACGTGGCCCCAACTGGCTGAATGGGCCATCCAACCAGCCCAATCAGCTTAGTTATAGGCTCAATTGGCCCCTAATTTAATTAGTAGAATTTGTCCCAAAACTAACTCAAACCAAAGTCCTAACTATGATAGTTAAGGATAAAATAATTATTCTACTTATAATTTGAGCTATCCTGCACGTCAATGGTTCAATAGAGCTCTCGGTGAACTACCGACGAACTCCCGACAATCTTCCGACGAACTCCCAATGAACTTCCAATGAGCTTTCATAGAATCAATGATCCTTCGGTGTATCTTCCGATTCATCCAGCCGGATGCACGATCATTGACTCCGACCCAACTTTGATCCATCTTTAACCGTTTTATCTTTCTCATGATTGTAGTTAGTCTTTCATCACTTATCTCAAAATATGGATTAGATATATATATATATATATATATATATATATATATGTATATATATGTATATATGTATGTATATATATGTATATATGTATGTATATATATGTATATATGTATGTATATATATGTATATATGTATGTATATATATGTATATATGTATGTATATATATGTATATATGTATGTATATATATGTATATATGTATGTATATATATGTATATATGTATGTATATATATGTATATATGTATGTATATATATGTATATATGTATGTATATATATGTATATATGTATGTATATATATGTATATATGTATGTATATATATGTATATATGTATGTATATATATGTATATATATGTATATATGTATGTATATATATGTATATATGTATGTATATATATGTATATATGTATGTATATATATGTATATATGTATGTATATATATGTATATGTATATATACATATGTATATATATGTATATATATATACATATGTATATATACATATACATATATATACATACATATATACATATATATACATACATATATACATACATATATATATATATATATACATACATACATATATATATATATACATACATGTATATATATACATGTATATACATATATATATATATACATATATATATATGTATACATATATATATATGTATACATATATATATATGTATACATATATATATATGTATACATATATATATATGTATACATATATATATATGTATACATATATATATATGTATACATATATATATATGTATACATATATATATATGTATACATATGTATAGCTTGGGGATATTAATTTTTGAAGTGTTTGGCTTCTTGCATTCGTAGCATATGATTATATACATATATATATTTATATATATACATATATATATATATATATATATATATATATATATATATATATATATATTATACATATATATATGTATACATATATATATATATGTATACATATATATATGTATACATATATATATATATGTATACATATATATATGTATATATATATATATATACATATATATATATATATGTATACATATGTATAGCTTGGGGATATTAATTTTTGAAGTGTTTGGCTTCTTGCATTCGTAGGTCATTAATGTTGAATCTTATATTTTAATGATGAAACCAATTGATAAATATTTATTATTTAATATGTGTTTTTAGTAACGCAGGATGTTTCGATTAGGATGAGACAGTTAAAGCAGGAAGAATCATGTTGGGCTGGAGGAACATGTTAGAAGATTGGACGTCGGGTTGAAGGATCAGTCGATGTATTGACAGAAAGCTTCGGGCCATGGATTCGGGCATCGGGCAAAGAAGAGCGAATATTGTACCAAGGATATCGGAGTTGCGAAGTCAACTGACCGATTAGGTAATAGGCCGCAAGAGAGGATGATGCGCCGAAGAATCGGACGAAGCGTCGAAAGACCAATGATATGCCTGACAACATGATTAATGCTTAGTATTAATTGTCTAGATCGAAGTATGTTTTTACATATGTAGGATTAACTACGATAGCAAGGCATTAAGCAAAATGAAGTCCCGGAGTCAAAGACGCGATTTCTTTGGAAGTTCGAGAGTTCGTTGGAAGTCCGGACGTTCATCGAAAGTTCTAGCGGAACCAACCGAGAAGTCTCAGAGCTTGCTAGAGAAGCTCATCGGATCTCACCAAGAAGATCGTCGCGAAGTCCAAGAGCTTACCGGGAGTCCGTCGGAACATTGCCGAGAGATCATCGAAAGTTCGCCGGAAGATCGCCGGAAGCTCACCGGAAGAAACCAAGATATAGGGACTTATTTAGCTTAGCAAATGTCATAGGAATCATAGTTAGCCCGTAATTATGTTTAAATTTGGGCCAACACAATTAGGGGCCAACTAGGCCTATGTAAGGACTATGTTGGGCCCAATGAGAGGCCCAAACAGTGCCCTAAGAAGTGGCACTGTCTTCGAGACTATGTCAAGCGATGGTACTGCCAGTCTAGGCTGTTGCACCACCTCTAATAGGGTGCAAGGCGGTGATACCACCAATCTGGGTGATGGTACCGCCCAGCACAACATCCCAGGCGGTGGTACCGCCCAACGCAGTGTTAGTGTCAGACTGACACAAGCGATAGGATTGCCAAGCGCAGGCGGTGGTACCGCCCATGCTCGGGAAACTTGGGATGAGATATTTTTAAGCTCTAAGTTTAAATCAACTTGAAACTTATAAATACCTCTCTCATCCCTGGTTAAAAGATATAAGCACAGAGAGTTTAAAAGTAAAAAAAACGCTGTTGTAATCTTTTGAGAAATTTCCTTCTCCACTCTAAATTTAGAATTCTGTAAGAGTGTGAGTGCTTATAAGGGTTGTCTCCTAAACTCATAAAAAGGAGATAAGGGGTGTAAAAGATGATTAGTCTTCACCTATTGAAGGAAGACCAATAGTGGGTACCGATGGCCTCGACGGAAGAGGAATCAACGAAGTGGATGTAGGTCACGATGACCGAACCATTCTAAAATCTGATTTACTTTTTATTTATGCAATTTACTTTAACTGTAAACCTCCTTACTTGCTCTTTATATCCACTACTCTTTTATGAACATGCTTTCAAGTTAACATCTTTACGAAACCAATTTTATTGCAATGAAGTTTTTAAACCGACGTTATTTTATCGCTGCACTAATTCACCCCCCCTCTTAGTGCCGACCCCACTCTTGATCCTAACAATTGGTATCAGAGCCTCATTTTCTAGTTTAGTTTAACACCCAAATAGAAATGGCTCTTTTCGGCTTTCAAGAGGGTCACTCTCTCATTCGTCCTCCTTTTTTCAATGGGACGGACTACACTTATTGAAAAACTCAAATGAGAGTTTTCTTGCTTTTATTGAAGCTCGATTTATGATACATAGTTGAATTTGGTTTTCAAAGGTCTTCTCTTCCAATGAACCATTGGAATGATTTGGAGAAGAAGACTTTTTCTCTAAATGCAAAGGCTATGAATGCCTTGTTTTGCGCCTTAGACAAAAATGAATTCAATGGGTTTCTTTGTGTGAGACGGCTTTTAATATTTAGCACATTCTTGAAACCACACACGAAGGCACTAGTAGATTAAAAGTTTCGAAGATTAATCTTTTAATGTATGATTTCGAATTGTTTCATATGAAACCAAGCGAAACCGTTATTGACATGCGCACCCGTTTTACAGATGTCGTCAATAGTTTAAAGGCTCTTGGTAAAAGCTATTTGAATTTTGAACTCGTTAACAAGATTTTAAGATCTCTTTCTAAAAATTAGAATTTGAAAGTAACGACAATACAAGAATCAAAAGATTTTAACTACTTTCCAATTGAAGAACTAATTGGGTCTTTAATGACATACGAAATGATTAATGTGGCACTTGATGAATATAAGAACCACCTTCCAAAGAACAGGAAGGATTTTGAACTTAGAACAATTGAAGACCATTCGAGCATAAGCTCAAGTGATGGTGAACTTGAACTACTCATAAAATTTTAAAAGTTCATGAAACAAAAATTAAAGAACAAAAAGAATGCAACTACTTGCTATGAATGCAAGAAGAAGAACACAAATCGGGATGAATCGAGCTCCTCCGAAGATGAGGAGAAAATCAACAAAGGCGAGGTGGCAAACTATGCCTTAACGGCTTTCGACGATAAGGTAATCAAAATGCCTTTAATTTACTTTGAAATTACATGATGCTTTTAATGAGTTATTTTTAATTTAGTTTAATTATTTTTTCTTGAAAATTACATGTTTTATGTTAATGGAATAAAATGTTAGATTTAAATCTAATGATCCTATGTAAGTTTTTTCTTAAGAAATAATGTGTATCTTGATAATTTTCATATTCCTTGTGATTAAAAATGTTTCATTTTTAATGAAATCATGCTTGATAATTTAATGCATAATGATCATGCTTAATGAGTTTCTATTTCAAAATTATGCATGATGATTTTTGGCTTATTGATCTTTGTTGTAATGACAGTTCTTTTTCGGTTTTTAAACAATTGATGCATGGCTTTTGTATGGAAAATAAGCATAAAAAGTTAGATTCACCTAAAATGAAAAATGCATGACTATAACAAACAAAATTATCTTGATGAAAAATGCTTTATGAAATCAATTTCGATGATGTATAATGATGTAATTATGTAATGAAAATATTAAATATTTTGAAACCATGTCTTAATGTCATGCATAATGATAATGTTTAATAAATTTTGAAATTATGCATGATTTTTAAGTAATTTATAGTTTATTGATCTTGATGGTTTTTATGACAAAATTTATTTTTCAATCCTAAATGATTGATGATATATATATTTTTTGGCATAAAAAGGACAAAGGCATGTTTGTATGAAACAAACTAAAAAGAGGAAAGCTTTCTCTTATAAAAATTTCTCTACTTTATCGATTTTTCAAAAAGGAGAGATTAGTGAATCTATCTATATTTTTATGAATCTCTTAAAAATGATTTTGATTTAACGATTTGAATATGAATGAGTTTTACCTTAATTTTTTGAGATTTATAAATTGAGATTTCTTATGCTTAAGTCAAGGTTTTATATGGATGAATTGAAATCTTTTTCTCCTAAGTTTCTTTTACGATTTACCAAAGAGAATATCTTTTTCGAAATTCATGACTTAAAATTTCTTTTGAATATCTTTTATTATTTAATCTCCTAAGATTTTCTTTTGATTATTTAAGAGGAGGTTTTTCAAAAGGAATCATGTCTTTTGGTATTTAAATGGTCTTATCTTTCATGACATGATTTTTTTATATTTATGGCTTCTATGCCTTGAAATGGTTGAAATATTTTATACTATTATATTCTTCCCTTATTCTTTCTTATTTATAATGATAAAAGAGGGAAAAGTTATGATCATGCATGGTAGGATGCAATTTGACAAATTAATACTATCATGATTTGAAATATTATGATTTGTTGCTAATATTGATGTAATTATGAATGATAATTTGGAATCATACATGTAATGATGATTTTATATTTTGAAAATATACATGATGATTTGGTATTATATATACAATGCTTATGCTTTTTAATTATGATGATGAATATGATGTATTGCATATGATGTGAATCATGATTGCCTTGATTTGAATTGAAGGTTTATCTCAATTATGACATTTTGAAATAAGAATGATTACTTACCTTTGTTATGATTTAGAAATTGACGTAAAGGAAAAAATAATTATAAAATTATATTCTTCCCTTCTTTTTGACATTGACAAAGGGGGAGAAATATCGCTAGCTCATCTTGTAAAATTTAGAAGCTTGCACTTTGCAAAGAAAGCAAAACTGCTAGCTAAAACATTGCAAAGGAAGCAAAAATGACACTTCTCAAAAGAGAAGAAAGAGCTTGCTATCTTGAACATCGCTATCTTGCATTTGCTTTCGAAATTTTTGTTAGCTTGTATGTTGTAAACTTGCTATCTTATTACCTTACATATCTATAACTTGATAGCTTGCATGATGTAATACTTGCTAAATTTTCTAGCTTACAAATTGCATGATGATAAAATTGGAGATTATATTAATTATGCAATGTGTTGAAATTATGTCTCAAACACATGAGAATTATACTTCTTCTTTTTGTTGATGACAAAGGGGGAGAAGTATGATCATATTATGATGAATTTGCAATGACTTGAATTCAGCTTGAATTTAAGGTTCTATCAATATGTCATATTGATAGAGAGAGTTTGCTTTAACTCCGTCATCAATTGGTTGTCATCATAAACAAGGGGGAGATTGTTGAATCTCGTATTTTGATGATGAACCCAATTGATAAGTGTTTATGATTTAATCTATGTTTTTAGTGATGCAGGATGTTTCGATCAGGATGAGATAATTAAAGCAGGAAGAATCATGTTGGGCCGGAGGAACATGTCAGAAGATTAGACGTCGGGCCAGAGGATCGGTCGACGTATCGATAGAAGGCTTCGGGCCATGGATTCGGGCATTGGGCAAAGAAGAGTGGATATTGTGCCAAGGATATTAGAGTTGTAGAGTCAACTAGTCGATTAGGCAATAGGCCGCAAGAGAGGACGATGCGTTGAAGAATCGGACGAAGCGTCGAGAGACCAATGACATGCCAGACAACATGATTAATGCTTAGAATTAATTATCTAGATCAAAATATGTTTTTACATATGCAGGATTAACTATGATAGCAAGGCATGAAGCAAAATGAAGTCCTGGAGTCAAGGACGCGATTTTGTTGGGAGTTCGAGAGTTCGTCGGACGTTTGGACGTTCATCGAAAGTTCTGGCGGAACTAGCCGAGAAGTCACAGAGCTTGCTAGAGAAGCTCATTGGAACTCACCAAGAAGATCATCATGAAGTCTAGGAGCTTGCCGGGAGTTCATCGGGACATTGCCGAGAGATCGTCGGAAGTTCGCCGGAAGCTCACCGGAAGAAACCAAGACATAGAGACTTTAGGAATCATAGTTAGCCTGTAATTGGGTTTGGATTTGGGCCAATCCAATTAGGGGCCAACTAGGCCCATGTAAGGATTGTGTTGGGCCCAATGAGAGGCCCAAACAATGCCCCAAGAAGTGGCACCATCGTGGCATAGTCTTCGAGACTGTTTGAAGCGGTGGTACCACTAGTCTGGGCGGTTGTACCGCCCCTAACAGGGTGCCAAGTGGTGGTACCACTCAGCACAGCATCCCAAGCGGTGGTTCCGCCCAGCGTAGTGTTAGTGTCAAACTAACATTGGCGGTGAGGCTGCCCAACGCAGGCGGTGGTACCGCCCGTGCCCGAGAAACCCAAGATGAGATATTTTTAGGCTCTAAGTTTGAATCAACTTAGAGCCTATAAATACCCCTCTCATCCATGGTTAAAAGATACAAGCACAGAGAGTTTAAAATTAAAGAAATGCTGTTGCAATCTCTTGAGAAATTTCCTCCTCCACTCTAAGTTTATAATTCTATAAGAGGAGTATGAGTGCTTGTAAGGGTTGTCTCCTAAACCCATGAAAGGAAGAAGAGGGGTGTAAAAGGTGGTTGGTCTTCGCCTATTGAAGGAAGACCAATAGTGGATGCCGATGGCCTCTATTGAATCTCGTATTTTGATGATGAAACCACTTGATATATGCTTATGATTTAATCTGCGTTTTGAGTGACGTAAGATACTTCGATCAGGATGAGACTGTTAGGATCGAGAGCACTAAGAGGGCGGGGGGGGGGGGTGAATTAGTGCAGCGGAAATTTTTTTGCGATTAAAACCGAAAGCTACGTACTTTTGATAAAAATGATTTCGATGTAAAAGCCGATTTTAAGATTAGGCACAGTTTACATTTAAACGCTGTTTACGTCTAAACACAGTTTGCGTCTAAGCGCAGTTTACGCAGTTTGCGTCTAAGCGCAGTTTACGTCTAAATGCAGTTTGCGTCTAAATGCAGATTGCGTCTAAATACAGATTGCGTCTAAGTTCAGATTGCGTCTAAGCGCAGTTTGCGACTAGGCGCAGTTTTACGTCTAAACGCAGATTGCGTCTAAGTTCAGATTGCGTCTAAGCACAGTTTGCGACTAAGCGCAGTTTTACGTCTAAACGCAGTTTTACGTCTGAAAGTAGTTTACGTCTAAAACACAGTTTTACGTTTAAACACAGTTTGTCCAGTTTACGTTTAAACGCAGTTTTTACGTCTAGACGCAGTTTACGCTTAAACGTAGATTTACGTCTAAACGTAGTTTCAAAGGGATCTGAACTTGGAAACTTGTTCGTAAAAGCACAGAAGACAGTTTTGCAGAATCAAAACGTAAACGTAAACTGTAATGTAAATATCGTACGAAAACACCGATTTACGTCTGAATACGGATTCGGAAAGATCAGCGCTTAGAAACTTGTTCATAAAGGCGCAGGGAGTAGAAGCAATGTAGGAGGTTTGCAGTAATGATAAAGTGCTCAAAATAAACGCAAACCAGAGATTTAGAGTGGTTCGGTCAGTCTTGACCTACTCCACTTTTGGCTTCCTCCACCGACGAGGTTACCGACGTCAACTAGGGGCCTTCCTTCAATAGGCGAAGGCCAACTGCCCTTTTACAGTTTCTCTCCTTTTGATAGGCTCAGGAGACAACCTTCACAGATCCTTTCTCTCCTCTCTTTACAACTCCGAATTTGAAGAACAGAAAGAGGAGAACTTTAGGACTTTACACAAATTTGAGCTCTTAGAATCACAGAAAAGATCAGAAATTCTGTGTGGATCTGTATCTTTTCAGTGCTGAATGGGTGGGGTATTTATAGGCCCCAACCCAATTCAAATTTGGAGCTCAAAACGATCAAATCCCGGAATTCTAGGATCAGGCGGTTGCACCTCCTGACTGGAGAGGTTGCACCGCCTGGCAGAGCTCGAAGACTGAGCCCAGGCGGTTGCACCTCTCTGACAGGGAGGTTCCACCGCCTGAGTCTGGCTCGGAGACTGAGCCCCAGGCGGTGCCACCTCTTGACTGAGGCGGTTGCACCTCTCTGCCAGAGCTCGAAGACCGAGCTCAGGCGGTGCCACCTCTCTGTCAGGGAGGTTGCACCGCTCAGTCTAGCTCGAAGACTGAGCTCAGGCGGTGCCACCTCCTAGCTGGAGCGGTTGCACCACCCAGTTTCGCTGAAAGACTCAGCCCAGGTGGTGCCACCTCCTGGCCTAGGCGGTTGCACCTCCTGGTGCAATCAGGGTCCGAATGGTTAGCTCCATTCGGCCCAATTTCGATTTTTCAGGGGCCCAATTGCCCCAAGATTAAGCTAATGGGATCACCTCCCATTTTCTAGCTTAACCAATGTGCTAACTATGATTAAATCTAAGACAATTCCTGCAGCTTTGCTTCGGTGCGTCAATCGCTTCTTCCGGCGAGTTTCCGGTGAACTTTCGTCGATCATCCGATGAACCCTTGGTGATGCTCCTGCGGACTTCCGGCAAACTCATGGACTTTGCGACGATCCACTTGGCGAGTTCCGACGAGCTTCGCTTGGCAAGCTTCTGGACTTCTCGGATCTGTTCCCGCAGAACCTCCGACGACCGTCCGAACTTCCGTCGAACTCTCGAACTCCCAACGTGATCATGAACTTGACTCCGGCGCAACTCCTGCTGCTTGTCTAACTTTCATCGTAGTTAATCCTGCACACTTATCTCAACATATAGATTAGACAACAAATGACAATTGACTTCATCATCAAAATCCGAGATTCAACAATCTCCCCCTTTTTGATGATGACAATCAATTGATAATGGAGTTATCCTTAACTCCCCCTGTCTATATGCCATAGTTGAGATAAGTCAACCTTGAATTCAAGACCTAAGAATTCAAGTGACGTATTGATAAGTTAGATCAGTTAAACTTATCAATACTCCCATCATGATACTCGTCATGATGTATCTCTTCAAAGATGATGTCAAGACTTGACATACATCATCAAGTTTGTATAAATGTGTTTGTAACTATTCATCATGTAGCTTGAACATTATCATATAAAGCTGTGAAGTACTATTACATGATGCACACATTTGTAATATTCTAGCAAATTTTGCATTTTCTTCACATGATATGATATCAACTCAGAGCATAATGCAAACTTTAGCACATGTTCATATATCTCTTGGTGATGCAAGGATGGCATAATCATAGCAGTGTTTATAGCATCACTCATAGACAAAGTATGACACAGACATAATAATCATGGCAATGTTTATCAATTCATTTATTTCTCCCCCTTTGTCATCAACAAAAAGCATAGTAATTATGATATCAGGAAACATAATAATGTTGCTTTGAATACTTCTTCCCCTTTTTGTTATAATCCATTGTATACATAAAGATTTTGCAGAATGGAATACATACACATGAATCACTTCATTAAATCTATTTCAGAAACTTATTTTTCATGAAAGTGTACGAGAAAATCTGTTTCATAGCATTCGAATAATGAGATGTATTCAGACAAGATATGAAGACAAAGCATTTCAATACATGTTGATCATTCAATAAAGTCTGGAAAATAATTTTAACAAGTTTATTTATTCAGACACATCATCATTCCTAATTCTCTTCGAATGAAATCAAATTGTTCTTCACTTAGAGGTTTTGTAAAAATGTCAGCTAGTTGATGTTTAGTATCAATGAACTCTATGGTTATGTCATGATTAGTGACATGATCTCGTATAAAGTGATGTCTAATATCAATATGTTTTGTTCTTGAGTGTTGTATAGGATTCTTAGTTAAGCATATGGCACTCATATTATCACATTTAATGGGAATATCTTTAAGACTAACTTTGTAATCTTCTAAAGTGTTTTTCATCCATACAACTTGTGCACAGCATGCACTTGCTGCAATATATTCAGCTTCAGTTGTTGATAGAGCAACCAAGCTTTGTTTCTTAGATGACCAGGAAACAAGGGCATGTCCTAAAAATTGACATGATCCTGATGTGCTTTTTCTATCTAATCTACACCCAGTGAAGTCCGCATCAGCATAAGCTGTTAACTCAAAATTTTCTGATCTTGGGTACCATAATCCTAGATTTGTGGTTCCATTAAGATATCTAAGTATTCTTTTAACTGCTTTGAGATGAGATATCTTAGGGTTTGATTGAAATCTAGCACAAAGTCATACACTGAACATGATGTCTGGTCTAGTGGCAGTGAGGTAAAGTAAACTTCCTATCATACCCCTATAAGTTTTTTGATCAAAACTTTCTCCATTTTCATCAATTTCTAACTTAGTGGAGGTGCTCATAGGAGTGTTACTAGCCTTTGAGTTGTTCATATTAAACCTTTTTAATAAATTCATGGCATATTTAGTTTGACTAACAAAGATGCCATTGCTTAGTTGTTTGATTTGTAAACCTAAGAAGAATGTTAATTCTCCCATTAAGCTCATTTCGAATTCAAGACTCATAGTTTTAGCAAAAGATTCACAAAGAGATTCATTTGTTGAGCCAAAGATAATATCATCAACATAAATCTGAACAATGAGAGAATTATTTTCAAAATTCTTGATGAACAATGTAGTATCAACCTTGCCTTTTGTAAAATTATTTTTGATAAGAAAAGAACTAAGTCTCTCATACCAAGCCCTTGGGGCTTGTTTTAAACCATAGAGAGCTTTAGTTAATCTAAACACATGATTAGGGAGGCTATTATTTTTAAATCCAGGAGGTTGTTCAACATAAACTTCTTCGGAGATAAAGCCATTTAGAAAAGTGCTTTTAACATCCATTTGAAATAACTTAAAATTATTGCTACTAGCGTAGGCAAGGAGCATCCTTATGGCTTCCAATCGAGCCACAGGTGCGAAGGTTTCTTCGTAATCGATACCTTCTTCTTGGTTGAAACCTTTGGCCACTAATCTAGCCTTGTTTCTAACCACGATACCATTTTCATCTTGCTTGTTTCTGAAAACCCATTTAGTACCAATAACTAAATGGTCATTTGGCCTAGGAACAAGCTTCCACACCTCATTTCTTTCAAATTGATTCAATTCATCTTGCATTGCGATAATCCATGAATCATCTTTCATGGCTTCGTCAATGCTTTTGGGTTCAATTTGGGAGAGAAAGGCGGCGTTTGCACAAAAAGTTTTAAGAGAAGATCGTGTTTGAACCCCCTTTGACGTGTCTCCTAAGATTAGCTCCTTGGGATGAGCATCTACATACTTCCAATCCTTGGGTAAGGATATTTCGGGAGTGGATGTATCCAAGTTGCTAGTTAGAGAAGGGTTTTCATTTAAATTCAAGGAATCAAAATTAACATCTTCGTCAAGATCATTTTTCGTGATTTCGGAAATCTCATTGAAAACAACATGAATGGATTCTTCGATAATCAAAGTTCTTTTATTGAAGATACGAAAGGCTTTAGAAACAGTAGAATAACCAAGAAAGATTCCTTCATCGGATTTAGCATCAAATTTTCCTAAGTTGTCCTTTTCATTTAGGATAAAACACTTACACCCAAAGACTTTAAAATATGAAACATTGGGTTTTTTATTGTTCCATAACTCATAGGGAGTTTTGGTTAGTAGAGGTCTTACTAGAACTCTATTTAAAATGTAGCATGCAGTATTTACGGCTTCGGCCCAAAAGTATTTTGGTAGGTTGTGTTCATTCAACATGGTTCTTGCCATTTCTTGTAAATTTCGATTTTTTCTTTCTACAACTCCATTTTGTTGAGGATTTCTAGGAGTAGAGAAATTATGGTTGTATCCATTGAGTTCACAAAAATCCTGAAAATCATGGTTTTGAAATTCACCACCATGATCACTTCTAATTGATGAGATCATAGACCCTTTCTCATTCTGAACAAGTTTACAAAACTTGGTAAAGGATCTAAGGCATTCACTTTTCTGTTTTAGGAAGTAAGTCCATGTGTATCTGCTATAGTCATCCACGATGACGAAGGCGTATTTGCTACCTCCTAGGCTTGATGTGGAGATTGGTCCGAACAAGTCCATATGGATCAATTGTAAGGGCCTAGATGTGCTTATTTGATTTTTAGATTTGAAGCTACTCTTAATTTGTTTACCTAATTGACAAGCATCACATACATTGTCTTTGATGAACTTGATATGAGGAATTCCTCTTACAAGTTCTTTGGATGATATTTGAGTGATTAGTTTCATGCTAGCATGACCTAATCTTCTATGCCATATCCAAGCATCCTCATTCAAAGCAGAAAAACACATTTCATTACACAAATCATTGATGTCAATAGTGTATACGTTATTTTGTTTCAATGCAATCATAGATATGTTTTTGTGTGGTTTTTCAATGATGCAAGCATTAGATTCAAATCTGATAATATATCCTTTATCACATAATTGACTAATGCTCAAGAGGTTATGTTTTAAACCATCAACTAATAAAACATCTTCAATAGAGAAGTTGGATTTGTTACCTATGGTTCCTTTGCCAATGATTTTACTCTTTTTGTTGTCTCCGAAGGTGACATATCCTTCGTCTATGCTAGTGAGCTTAGAGAATTGAGATGGATCTCCGGTCATATGCCTTGAGCATCCACTATCAAGGTACCATCTCTTGCTCCTAGCTTGCGATGGTTTAGTTTTCTACAAGAAAGGATGATGTTTAGGTACCCATTTGCTTTTGGGTGCCTCATAAATAGATCTACATTTTCTATCATGTTGCATAGAATTTGTCATAGTTCCTTTAGGAACCCAGATCAATTTGTTTGGACTTATTTTCTTGAATGGACAATAATGCGTCCCGTGTCCAAATTTGCAACAGAAGTTACATTTGTCTTGATGTTGAATATGTAAGATGGAGCCTTTTATGAAGGTGGTTGGATTTTGGTGAGGACTTCTCACGAATCCAATTCCACTTCCTTTTGGAACGTGACCCTTGTTCGTAAGGATCATGTTCAATGACTTGCTACCAACCTCGAATTTCTTCAAGGTGTCCTTAAGTAGCAAGTTTTCCTTTTGGAAGTTTTCTAGATCATGGCATTTTATGCATGAGTTTAAACTATTATGATGTTCAGCATTTAACTTATCGAAATTACAAATATGACTATCATGCTCCTTTTTTAGCAATTTGTATTTACTACTGATAGTCTTGCACTCATCAAACAATTCATGAAAAGCATTTAATAATTCATCGAATGATAAATCTGCATCTATTGAATTTGTTACCTCATCTTCGATAGCCATTAAGGCGTAATGAGCAACTTGCTCGGTTGGACTCCTCTTCTTCGGATGCGCTCGAGTCATCCCATGTTGCTTGAAGCGCCTTCTTCTTGGATGTTCTCCTTTTGACTTGGGGACAATCACTCTTGTAGTGTCCAGGCTTTTTGCATTCATAGCAGATTACTTGGTCCTTCTTGGGTTCAAGTTTATTTTTTGCATCATTTTTAAACTTGTTTCTTTTAAAGAACTTTTTAAACTTTCTTGTTAGAAGTGCCAAATCATCATCACAGTCCTCATCACTTGAGTTTTCTCTCAAGTGGCATTCAGAAGTTTTAAGTGCCATATCCTTCCTGTTCTTCGGAAGGATGTCTTCTTGCTCTTCATGAGCTTTACAAGTCATCTCATAGGTCATTAATGACCCGATTAGTTCTTCAAGAGGAAAATTTCGCAGATCTTTTGCTTCTTGAATAGCAGTTACTTTTGGATCCCAACTCTTAGGAAGGGATCTTAGTATCTTATTAACAAGCTCAAAATCCGAAAAGCTTTTTCCGAGTCCTTTTAGACCGTTGACGACGTCCGTGAAACGGGTAAACATGTCGCCAATGGTTTCACTCGGTTTCATCCGGAAAAGTTCGAAAGAATGTAACAGCAAATTGATTTTTGACTCTTTTACTCTACTTGTGCCTTCATGGGTCACTTCGAGTGTGTGCCAAATTTCAAATGCAGTTTCACAAGTTGAAACACGGTTAAACTCATTTTTATCAAGTGCACAAAATAAGGCATTCATAGCCTTTGCATTAAGAGTGAAAGCCTTCTTCTCCAAATCATTCCAATCGATCATTGGAAGAGAAGACTTTGAAAATCCGTTTTCGACAAGATTCCACAGTTCAAAGTCCATAGAAATAAGGAAGATCCTCATTCGGGTCTTCCAGTAGGTGTAGTCCGTCCCACTGAACATGGGTGGACGCGTAATAGAATGCCCCCCTTGGTTTCCGGCGTATGCCATCTCTCTTGGATTTTAATCCGTTAGAGAGTTAACCTGCTCTGATACCAATTGTTAGGATCGAGAGCACTAAGAGGGGGGGGGGGGGGGGGTGAATTAGTGCAGCGGAAATCTTTCTGCGATTAAAACCGAAAGCTACGTACTTTTGATAAAAATGATTTCGATGTAAAAGCCGATTTTAAGATTAGGCACAGTTTACGTTTAAACGCTGTTTACGTCTAAACATAGTTTGCGTCTAAGCGCAGTTTACGCAGTTTGCATCTAAGCGCAGTTTATGTCTAAATGCAGTTTGCGTCTAAATGCAGATTGCGTCTAAATGCAGATTGCGTCTAAGTTCAGATTGCGTCTAAGCGCAGTTTGCGACTAGGCACAGTTTTACGTATAAACGCAGATTGCGTCTAAGTTCAGATTGCGTCTAAGCGCAGTTTGCGACTAAGCGCAGTTTTACGTCTAAACGCAGATTGCGTCTAAACACAGTTTTACGTCTGAAAGTAGTTTACGTCTAAAACACAGTTTTACGTTTAAACACAATTTGTGCAGTTTACGTCTAAACGCAGTTTTTACGTCTAGACGCAGTTTACGCTTAAACGTAGATTTACATCTAAACGCAGTTTCAAAGGGATCTGAACTTGGAAACTTGTTCGTAAAAGCGCAGAAGACAGTTTTGCAGAATCAAAACGTAAACGTAAACTGTAATGTAAATATCATACGAAAACACTGATTTACGTCTGAATACGGATTCGGAAAGATCAGCGCTTAGAAACTTATTCGTAAAGGCGCAGGGAGCAGAAGCAATGTAGGAGGTTTGCAGTAATGATAAAGTGCTCAAAATAAACGCAAACCAGAGATTTAGAGTGGTTCGGTCAGTCTTGACCTACTCCACTTTTGGCTTCCTCCACCGACGAGGTCACCGACATCAACTAGGGGCCTTCCTTCAATAGGCGAAGGCCAACTGCCCTTTTACAGTTTCTTTCCTTTTGACTGGCTTAGGAGACAACCTTTACAGGACCTTTCTCTCCTCTCTTTACAACTCAAAACTTGAAGAACAGAAAGAGGAGAACTTTAGGACTTTACACAAATTTGAGCTCTCAGAATCACAGAAAAGATCAAGAATTCGGTGTAGGTCTGTGTGCTTTCTGTGCTGAATGGGTGGGGTATTTATAGGCCCCAACCCAGTTCAAATTTGGAGCTCAAAACGATCAAATCCCGGAATTCCGGGATCAGGCGGTTGCACCTCCTGACTGGAGAGGTTGCACCGCCTGGCAGAGCTCGAAGACTGAGCCCAGGCAGTTGCACCTCTCTGACAGGGAGGTTCCACCGCCTGAGTCTGGCTCGGAGACTGAGCCCCAAGCGGTGCCACCTCTTGACTGAGGCGGTTGCACCTCTCTGCCAGAGCTCGAAGACCGAGCTCAAGCGGTGCCACCTCTCTGTCAGGGAGGTTGCACCGCTCAGTCTAGCTCGAAGACTGAGCTCAGGTGGTTCCACCTCCTGGCTGGAGCGGTTGCACCGCCCAGTCTCGCTGAAAGACTCAGCCCAGGCGGTGCCACCTCCTGGCCTAGGCGGTTGCACCTCCTAGTGCAATCAGGGTCCGAATGGTTAGCTCCATTCGGCCCAATTTTGATTTTTCAGGGGCCCAATTGCCCCAAGATTATGCTAATGGGATCACCTCCCATTTTCTAGCTTAACCAATGTGCTAACTACGATTAAATCTAAGACAATTCCTGCAGCTTTGATTCGGTGCGTCAATCGCTTCTTCCGGCGAGTTTCCGGCGAACTTCCGTCGATCATCCGATGAACCCTCGGTGATGCTCCTGCGGACTTCCGGCAAACTCCTGGACTTTGCGACGATCCACTTGGCGAGTTCCGACGAGCTTCGCTTGGCAAGCTTCTGGACTTCTCGGATCTGTTCCCGCAGAACCTCCGATGACCGTCCGAACTTCCGTCGAACTCTCAAACTCCCAACGTGATCATGAACTTGACTCTGGCGCAACTCCTGCTGCTTGTCTAACTTTCATCGTAGTTAATCCTGCACACTTATCTCAACACATAGATTAGACAACAAATGACAATTGACTTTATCATCAAAATCCGAGATTCAATATAGACAATTAAAGCAGGAAAATCATGTTGGGCCGGAGGAACATGTCAGAAGATTGAACGTCGGGTCGGTGGATCGGTCGACGTATCGACAGAAGGCTTCGGGCCGTGGACTTGGGCATTGGGCCAAGAAGAGTGGATATTGCGCCAAGGATATCGGAGTTGCAGAGTTAACTGGTCGATTGGGCAATAGGCCATAGGAGAGGACGATGTGCCGAAGAATCGGACGAAGTGTCGAGGGACCAATGACATGCCGGACAACTTGATTAATGCTTAATATTAATTGTCTAGATCGAAGTTTGTTTTATATGTGTTGGGTTAACTACGATGGAAGTAATACATGTAGAAGGAGTTGTGTCAGAGTCAAGACCATGATCACATTGGGGGTTTGAGAGTTCGACGGAAGTCCGGATGGTCGTCAGAGGTTCTGTAGGAACAAATCCGAGAAGTCCAGGAGCTTGCCAAAGAAGCTCGTCGGAACTCACCAAGTGGATCTTTGCAAGTCTAGGAGTTTGCTGGAAGTCCACCGGAGCATCGCCGAGGGTTCGTCAGATGTTCGTCGGAAGTTCGCCAGAAGCTCGCTAGAAGAAACGATTGACGTACCGAAAGAAGTTGCAGTAAATGTCTTAAGAAATATCATAGTTAGCATGTAGATTAAGCTAGGAATGAGAGGTGATCCCATTAACTTAATCTGTGGGCAATTAGGCCCTTGACAGACCTAAATTGGGCTAAATGGATCAACCCATTCAGACCCAGATTTTCTGGCCGGCGATGGCACCGCTTGGGTCGGTGGTGGCACCACCCAAGAGCTCAGTCTCCTAGGAAAACTAGGTAGTAGAACCGACCCAATCAAGCGGTGGCACTGCTTGGGCTCAATCTCTGAGCAAGACTGGGCGGTGGAACCGCCCCAGTCAGGAGGTGGCACTGTCAGAGCTCGGTCTTTGAGCTTTGTCAGGCGGTCGTACCGCCAGGACCTCAGAAATCCAAGAGATGACATTTTTGAGCTCCAAATTCAAACCAGTTTGGGGCCTATATATACCCCACTCTTTCCTGCATGAAAGGGCACTGAAAATCCAATCTTACTATGTGATTTTTAGAGCTCAAAAGTGTTGTAAAGGCTAAAAGTTCTCCTCCCTCTTTTCTTCCAAGTTTTGATCTTTTAAGAGAGGTGAGGAAATTCTGTAAGGGTTGTCTCCTAAGCCCGTCAAAAGGATTGAAACTATAAAAGGGTGGTTGGCCTTCGCCTATTGAAGGAAGGCCTCTAGTGGACGTCGGTGACCTCGTTGGAGGAGGAAGCCAAAAGTGAATGTAGGTCAAGATTGACCGAACCACTCTAAAATTATGGTGCTCTCTGGTTTGCATTTCTTCTTACTGCTTACCTTACTGCAAACCTCCATATATGCTTTACTTCCTTATTACTTTTGCTGCACTCCCTTACGAACATGCTTTCAAGTTAAGTTTCTGAAAACGATTTTACGTCGGAAATGATTTCATCGTACGAATGCAGTTTTAATCATCGAAAGTTTTCTCGCTGCACTAATTCACCCCCCCCCCCCCCTCTTAGGGCTCTTTTCGGCTTTCAAGAGGGTCACTCTCTCATTCATCCTTCCTTCTTCAATGGGACGTACTACACTTATTGGAAAACTCGAATAAGAGTTTTCTTATTTTCGTTAGATTTAAATTTATGAAATATTATCAAGAACGATTTTTGAATGTCTTCTCTTCTAATGAACCATTGGAATGATTTGAAAAAGAAGACGTTTTCTTTATATGCTAGAGCTATGAATGCTCTATTTTATGCCTTAGACAAAAACGAGTTTAATTAGATTTCTATATACGAAACAGCTTTCGATATTTGGTGTACTCTTGAAATCACACATGAAGGCATAAGTAGTATAAAAGATTCTAAAGTAAATTCTTTGATACATGATTTTGAGCTTTTTCGAATGAAGCCGAGCGAAACCATTGTTGACATGTACAACCGTTTTATGGATGTCGTCAATGGTTTAAAAGCTCTTGGCAAATGTTTCTCGAATTTTGTACTTGTTAGTAAAGTTTTACGATCACTTTCTAAAGCTTGGGAATCAAAAGTAACAGCAATACAAGAAACAAAAGATTTAAATATTTTTCCACTTGAAGAACTTATAGGTTCATCAATGACATATGAAATGGTGCGCAATGCACATGATGAATATGATGAATAGAACAACCTTCCAAAGAACAGGAAGGATTTGGGACATAGAATATTTGAAGACCACTCGAGCATAAGCTTAAGTGATGGTGAACTTAAACTACAAATGAAACAAAAATTAAAAAGCAAAAAGAACGGAACTACTTGCTTTGAACACAAGAAGAAGAACAAAAATTGGGATGAATCGTGCTCCTCCGAAGATGAGGAGAAAATCAAGAATGGTGAGGTGGCAAACTACGCCTTAACCACATTCAACGATGAGGTAATCAAAATGCCTTTAATTTAGTTTGAAATTATATGATGCTTTATATAATGCATTTTCGTTTTTAGTATAGAATTAATTTTCTTGAAAATTGCATGTTTAAATAATATAATGAAAATGCTAATGAATTAGGATTATGCTTATCATGCTTACCTTTCCAATGATTTTAAAAATAATCATGAAAAATGCATATCTTATGATAAACAAACAAAATGATTTTTGATTGAAAATATGAAATCATGCTTGATGATTTAATAATGCATAATGATGTTTTAATACCATGATTGATGATTTTACGCATGAGATTTTAAAGTTATACATGATGATTTTTGTGGTTTATTGATCTTGATGGTTTTTATGATGGAATTTATTTTTCGATCCTAAACGATTGATGATATATATTCTTTTTGACAAAGGCATGCTTGTATAAAACAACTAAATAGAGAAAAGCATTTTTCTTAAAATATTTTTTTCTCTATCTTATTGACTTTGATGAATCTATTTTATCATCTTTTTATGAATCTCTTGAAAATGATTTTGATTTGATGATTTGAGATTGAATGGGCTTTATTTTGATTTTTTGAGATTTAAAACTTGAGATTTACTCTATAAAAATCGAGATATTTTATCCTCAATATTTCTTTTTACCATCTACCATCCAAATGAATCATAATTGGTATCATTGTTATATTTCTTCTTATTGTGTACTAAAGAGAAAATTTTCCTAAATGAATCATAAAAATTTTTGGTACCACATTTTTTTTATTCATAATGAATTGAGAAATTTTATATGCTTAAATTAATATCTTGTTCTCATACAAGATTGAATGAATTTTATCTATATCATGATCTCCTAAGAATTCCTTTCATTTTTTATTTAAAGAGTAGATGTGTCAAAATGAATCATGTCTTTTGGTATTCAAGTGATTTTATCTTTCATGACATGATGTGATTATATTTATGGCTTGTATGTCTTGAAATGATCAAAATGAATCATGTTCTTCCCTTCTTCTTTCTTGTTTACAATGATAAAATGGGGAAAAATGTTGATCATGCATGGTAGGATATAATTGCTATAATGAGAATTTTACACTATTGCATGCCTTAATAACATGTTGGAAATTATGTGTTTTGGATACAAAAATTTTCATGATGATGAGCATGTTTTATCTTCATGATTGTGTTTGAAAATCTATAGCAAAACCATGTCCGAATGCATGAAAGTGTTTAATTTTATTTTCGGATTTTCTTGATCCTAACATGATTTAGTATTTCTCTTCCGGACTTAATGTAACTTTCATAAGCATATGTCATATCGAGTTTGTTTCATATCATTGATTTTTGACATATGGAATCAATTAACAAATGCATCTCTCATAGACTTATCATGTGAAAAATATTTTTTTTTGAAATAGATTTGATGAAATAATTCTTTCTTATGAATTTCTTCTTGAAAAAGGAATATCTTTTTTAACATTTGCAAGGATTTGATTCACATATATATCTTGATCCTTGCAAAAATAAAAATAAATATTTATATCATGTTTGATGATTTTACATTTTAATAATATGCATGATGAGTTGTAATGATGATTGATTTATTTTTAATATCATGCATAAAAAAAATGAAATGTAAGGTTTTGAAAAGGTGCATGTTTTAATTTGAAAATATAAGGATACACAAATAAGATTGATACTTAACCCTTGTCATGATTTGAAGATTATAGGAAAGGTAAATGAATTACACTATTGTATTGTTATTCCCTTCTATTTGACAATGACATAGGGGAGCAAATTTTCCTAGCTTGCAAATCTCAAGAGAAGCAATGTGTGCTAAGTTACACATTTAGAGAAGAAATTGCTATCTTGAAACATCACCAAGAGTTGCTAGCTTGAAATCTCAAGAAGAAGCAAAACATGCTAATGTGCACATCTAGCAAACTTGCATATTTCAAGAAGAAGAGTTGCCTTCTTGAACATCTCTAATTTGCTAGCTTGCATGTAGAAGTTGCTATCTCAAAAGAAGCAAAAGTACTATCTTGTATGTAGTAAAACTTGCATATCTAAAACTTGATAGCTTGAATGTTCTAAGCATGATGTAACACTTGCTAAATTTTCTAGCTTCAAAACTGTATGATGATAAAAATGGATATTATGTTTTTCATGCAATGAGTTGAACTTATATAACCAACACTTGATTATGGCACTTCTTCTTTTTGTTGATGATAAAGGGGGAGAAGTATGTTGATGACATGACATGTTATGCATAAGTTTATGATGACATGTTGCTTGGATTTTTGAATCCAAGAGTTTCTATCAATATGGCATATTGATAGGGGGAGTTTGTTTAAACTCCGGAAGTTAAGGTTAACTCCGTCATCAAGTGGTTTTCATCATCAAAAAGGGGGAGATCGTTGAATCTCATATTTTGATAATGAAACCACTTAATATATGTTTATGATTTAATCTATGTTTTGAGTGATGCAGGATACTTCGATCAGGATGAGATAATTAAAGCAGGAAAATCATGTTAGGCCGGAGGAACATGTTAGAAGATTGGACGTCGGGCCAATGGATCGGTCGACGTATCGACAGAAGGCTTCGGGCCATGGACTCGGGCATTGGGCCAAGAAGAGCGGGTATTGTGCTAAGGATATCAGAGTTGCAGAGTCAACTGACCAATTGGGCAATAGGCCGCAGGAGAGGACGATACGCCGAAGAATCGGATGAAGTGTCAAGGGACCAATGACATGTTGGACAACTTGATTAATGCTTAGTATTAATTGTCTAGATCAAAGTTTGTTTTACATATGTAGGATTAACTACGATGGATGTAAGACATGCAGCAAGAGTTATGCCAGAGTCAAGACCATGATCACGTTGGGGGTTCGAGAGTTCGACGGAAGTCCGGACGGTCGTCGGAGGTTCTATAGGAATAAATCCGAGAAATCCAAGAGCTTGCCAAAGAAGCTCGTCAGAACTTGCCAAGTGGATCATCACAAGTCTAGGAGTTTGGTGGAAGTTCGCCGGAGCATCGCCGAGGGTTCGTCGGATGTTCGCCAAAAGCTCGTTGGAAGAAGCGATTGATGAACCGGAGCAAGTTGCAGTAAATGTCTTAAGAAATATCGTAGTTAGCATGTAGATTAAGCTAGGAATAGGAGGTGATCCCATTAACTTAATCTAGGAGCAATTGGGCTCTTGACAGACCCAAATTGGGCTGAGTGGATTAGCCCATTCGGACCTAGATTTCTTGGCCAACGGTGCCACCACCGACCCAAGAGATCAGTCTCCCAGGAAAACTGGGCAGTGGAACCACCCTAGTCAGGTGGTGGCACCACCTGAGCTCAATCTCTGAGCAATAATGGGTAGTGGAACCACCCCAATCAGGCTGTGGCACAGCCAGAGCTCGGTCTCCGAGCTCTGTCAGGTGATCGTACCGCTAGGACCCTGAAAATCCGAGAGATGACATTTTTGAGCTCCAAATTCAAACCAGTTTGGGGCCTATATATACTCCACCCTTTCCTACATAAAAGGGCACCGAAAATCCAATCTTACTCTATGATTTTCAGAGCTCAAAAGTGTTGTAAAGGCTAGAAGTTCTCCTCCCTCTTTTCTTCCTGCTAGGATCGCGAGCACTAAGAGGGGGGGGGTGAATTAGTGTAGCGGAAATCTTTCAACAATTAAAAATGAAAGCTGCGTTCGTTCGATAAAAAACTATTTTGATGCAAAAGCCGATTCTAAGATTACTTATGATTGAGTGCAGTTTACGTCTAAACACAGTTTACGTCTAAATGCAATTTGCGTCTAAATGCAGTTTGCGTCTAAACGCAGTTTTACTTCTAAACGCAGTTTTACGTCTAAACGTAGTTTTACGTCCAAACGTAGTTTGCGTCTAAACGTAGTTTTACGTCTAAACGTAGTTTTACGTTTAAAAGTAGTTTACATCTAAAACATAGTTTTAAGTCTAAACACAGTTTGCGCAGTTTACGTCAAAAACACAGTTTTACGTCTAAACACAGTTTGCGCAGATTACGTCTAAACGCAGTTTTACGTATAGACGCAGTTTGCGTCCAAACGTAGTTTTACGAAAAGATCTGAACTTAGAAACTCGTTCATAAAAGCGCAGAAGACAGTTTGCAGTTATAAATAGAATCAAAACGTAAACGTAAACAGCAATGTAAAGATCGTACGAAGACACCGATTTACGTCTGAATGCAGATTCAGAAAGATCAGAACTTAGAAACTTGTTCGTAAAAGCGCAGAGAGCAGTAGCTATGAAGGAGGTTTGCAGTAATGATAAAGTGCTCAAAATAAATGCAAACCAGAGATTTAGAGTGGTTCGGTCAGTCTTGACCTACTCCACTTTTGGCTTCCTCCACCGACGAGGTCACCGACGTCAACTAGAGGCCTTCCTTCAATAGGCGAAGGCCAACTGCCCTTTTACAGTTTCACTCCTTTTGACAGGCTCAGGAGACAACCTTTACAGAACCTTTCTCTCCTCTCTTTACAACTCAAAACTTGAAGAACAGAAAGAGGAGAACTTTAGGACTTTACACAAATTTGAGCTCTTAGAATCACAGAAAAGATCAAGAATTCGGTGTAGGTCTGTATCTTTTCAGTGCTGAATGGGTGGGGTATTTATAGGCCCCAACCCAATTCAAATTTGGAGCTCAAAACGATCAAATCCCGGAATTCCGGGATCAGGCGGTTGCACCTCCTGACTGGAGAGGTTGCACCGCCTGGCAGAGCTCGGAGACTGAGCCCAGGCGGTTGCACCTCTCTGTCAGGGGCGGTTGCACCGCCTGAGTCTGGCTCGGAGACTGAGCCCTAGGCGATGCCACCTCTTGACTAAGGCGGTTGCACCTCTCTGCTAGAGCTCGAAGACCGAGCTCAGGCGTTGCAACCTCCCTGTGCCACCTCTCTGTCAGGGAGGTTGCAACGCCCAGTCTAGCTCGAAGACTGAGCTCAGGCGGTGCCACCTCCTGGCTGGGGCAGTTGCACCGCCCAGTCTCGCTGGGAGACTTAGCCCAGGCGGTGCTACCTCCTGGCCTAGGCGGTTGCACCTCCTGGTGCAATCAGGGTCCGAATGGTTAGCTCCATTCGGCCCAATTTCAGTCTTTCAGGGGCCCAATTGCTCCAAGATTAAGCTAATGGGATCACCTCCCATTTTCCAACTTAATCAACATGCTAACTACGATTGAATCTAGGACAATTTCTACAGCTTTGCTTCGGTGCGTCAATCGCTTCTTCCGGCGAGTTTCCGGCGAACTTCCGTCGATCATCCGATGAACCCTCGGTGATGCTCCTGCGGACTTCTGGCAAACTCCTGGACTTTGCGACGATCCACTTGGCGAGTTCCGACGAGCTTCGCTTGGCAAGCTTCTGGACTTCTCGGATCTGTTCTCGCAGAACCTCCGACGACCGTCCGAACTTCCGTCGAACTCTCGAACTCCCAACGTGATCATGAACTTGACTCCGGCGCAACTCCTGCTGCTTGTCTAACTTTCATCGTAGTTAATCCTGCACACTTATCTCAACACATAGATTAGACAACAAATGACAATTGACTTCATCATCAAAATCCGAGATTCAACAATCTCCCCCTTTTTGATGATGACAATCAATTGATAATGGAGTTATCCTTAACTCCCCTTGTCTATATGCCATAGTTGAGATAAGTCAACCTTGAATTCAAGACCTAAGAATTCAAGTGACGTATTGATAAGTTAGATCAGTTAAACTTATCAATACTCCCATCATGATACTCATCATGATGTATCTCTTCAAAGATGATGTCAAGGCTTGACATACATCATCAAGTTTGTATGATTGTGTTTGTAACTATTCATCATGTAGTTTGAACATTATCATATAAAGCTGTGAAGTACTATTACTTGATGCACACATTTGAAATATTCTAGCAAGTTTTGCATTTTCTTCACATGATAGGATATCAACTCAGGGCATAATGCAAACTTTAGCACATGTTCATATATCTCTTTGGTGATGCAAGGATGGCATAATCATAGCAGTGTTTATAGCATCACTCATAGACAGAGTATGACACAGACATAATAATCATGGCAATGTTTATCAATTCATATATTTCTCCCCCTTTGTCATCAACAAAAAGCATAGTAATTATGATACTAGGAAAATAATAATAGCAAGCTTATAGAGGAATTTTACATAGATTGCTTTTAATACTTCTTCCCCTTTTTGTTATAGTCCATTGTATACGTAAAGATTTTGCAGGATGGAATACATACATGAATCACTTCATCAAATCTATTTCAGAAACTTATTTTTCATGAAAGTGTACGAGAAAATCTGTTTTATAGCATTCGAACAAATAAGATGCATTCGGACAAGATTTTGTTGCAGATTTTCACATATAATCATAGAAACATGGCAATCAAGTGATTTGATCAATCAATATAGTCCGAAAAATAATTTTAACAAGTTTATCTATTCGGACACATCAACATTCCTAATTCTCTTCGAATGAAATCAAATTGTTCTTCACTTAGAGGTTTTGTAAAAATGTCAGCTAGTTGATGTTTAGTATCAATGAACTCTATGGTTACGTCATGATTAGTGACATGATCTCGTATAAAGTGATGTCTAATATTAATATGTTTTGTTCTTGAGTGTTGTATAGGATTCTTAGTTAAGCATATTGCACTCGTGTTATCACATTTAATTGGAATATCTTTAAGATTAACTTTGTAATCTTCTAAAGTGTTTTTCATCCAAACAACTTGTGCACAGCATGCACTTGCTGCAATATATTCAGCTTCGGTTGTTGATAGAGCAACCGAGCTTTGTTTCTTAGATGACCAGGAAACAAGGGCATGTCCTAAAAATTGACATGATCCTAATGTGCTTTTTCTATCTAGTCTACAGCCAGCGAAGTCCGCATCAGCATAAGCTGTTAACTCAAAATTTTTTGATTTTGGGTACCATAATCCTAGATTTGTGATTCCATTAAGATATCTAAGTATTCTTTTAACTGCTTTAAGATGAGATATCTTAGGGTTTGATTGAAATCTAGCACAAAGTCCTAACATGATGTCTGGTCTGGTGGCAGTGAGGTAAAGTAAACTTCCTATCATACCCCTATAAGTCTTTTGATTGAAGCTTTCTCCACTTTCATCAATTTCTAACTTAGTGGAGGTGCTCATAGGGGTGTTAATAGCCTTTGAGTTGTTCATATTAAACTTTTTTAATAAATTCATAGCATATTTAGTTTGACTAATAAAGACGTCGTTGCTTAATTGTTTGATTTGTAAACCTAAGAAGAATGTTAATTCTCCCATTAAGCTCATTTTGAATTCAAGACTCATAGTTCTAGCAAAGGATTCACAAAGAGATTCATTTGCAGAGCCAAAGATGATATCATCAACATAAATCTGAACAATGAGAAAATTATTTTCAAAATTCTTGATAAATAATGTAGTATCAACCTTGCCTTTTGTGAAATTATTTTCGATAAGAAAAGAACTATGTCTCTCATACCAAGCCCTTGGGGCTTGTTTTAAACCATAGAGAGCTTTAGATAATCTAAACACATGATTAGGGAGGCTGTCATTTTCAAATCCAGGAGGTTGTTCAACATAAACTTCTTTGGAAATAAAGCCATTTAAAAAGGTACTTTTAACATCCATTTGAAACAACTTAAAATTATTACTACTAGCGTAGGCAAGGAGCATCCTTATGGCTTCCAATCGAGCCACAGGAGCGAAGGTTTCTTCGTAATCGATACCTTCTTCTTGGGTGAAACCTTTGGCCACTAATCTAGCCTTGTTTCTAACCACGATACCATTTTCATCTTGCTTGTTTCTGAAGACCCATTTAGTACCAATAACTAAATGGTCATTTGGCCTAGGAACAAGCTTCTACACCTCATTTCTCTCAAATTGATTCAATTCATCTTGCATTGCGATAATCCATGAATTATCTTTCATGACTTCATCAATACATTTGGGTTCAATTTGGGAGAGAAAGGCGGCGTTCGCACAAAGAATTTTAAGAGAAGATCGTGTTTGAACCCCCTTTGACGTGTCTCCTAGGATCAGCTCCTTGGGATGAGCATCTACATACTTCCAGTCCTTGGGTAAGGATATTTCAGAAGTGGATGCATCCAAGTTGCGAGTTGGAGAAGGGGTTTCATTTAAATTCAAGGAATCAAAATTAACATCTTCATCAAGATCATTTTTCGTGATTTCGGAAATCTCATTGAAAACAACATGAATGGATTCTTCGATAATTAGAGTTCTTTTATTGAAGATACGAAAGGCTTTAGAAACTGTAGAATAACCAAGAAAGATTCCTTCATCGGATTTAGCATCAAATTTTCCTAAGTTATCTTTTTCATTCAAGATAAAACACTTACACCCAAAGACTTTAAAATATGAAACGTTGGGTTTTTTATTGTTCCATAACTCATAGGGAGTTTTGGTCAGTAGGGGTCTTACTAGAACTCTGTTCAAAATGTAGCATGTAGTATTTACGGCTTCGGCCTAAAAATATTTGGGTAGGTTGTGTTCATTCAACATGGTTCTTGCCATTTCTTGTAAATTTCGATTTTTTCTTTCTACAACTCCATTTTGTTGAGGATTTCTAGGAGTAGAGGAATTATGGTTGTATCCATTGAGTTCACAAAATTCTTGGAAATCATGGTTTTGAAATTCACCACCATGATCACTTCTAATTGATGAAATCATAGACCCTTTCTCATTCTGAACAAGTTTGCAAAACTTGGTAAAAGATCTAAGGCATTCACTTTTCTGTTTTAAGAAGTAAGTCCATGTGTATCTGCTATAGTCATCCACGATGACGAAGGCGTATTTGCTACCTCCTAGGCTTGATGTGGAGATTGGTCCGAACAAGTCCATATGGATCAATTGTAAGGGCCTAGAGGTGCTTATTTGATTTTTAGATTTGAAGCTACTCTTAATTTGTTTACCTAATTGGCAAGCATCACATACATTATCTTTGATGAACTTGATATGAGGAATTCCTCTTACATGTTCTTTGGATGATATTTGAGTGATTAGTTTCATGCTAGCATGACCTAATCTTCTATGTCATATCCAAGCATCCTCATTCAAAGCAGAAAAACACATTTTATTACACAAATCATTGATGTCAATAGTGTATACATTATTTTGTTTCAATACAATCATAGATATGTTTTTGTGTGGTTTTTCAATGATGCAAGCATTAGATTCAAATATGATAATATATCCTTTATCACATAATTGACTAATGCTCAAGAGGTTATGTTTTAAACCATCAACTAGCAAAACATCTTCAATAGAGAAGTTGGATTTGTTACCTATGGTTCCTTTGCCAATGATTTTACCCTTGTTGTTGTGTCCGAAGGTGATATATCCTTCGTCTATGCTAGTGAGCTTAGAGAATTGAGATGGATCTCCAGTCATATGCCTTGAGCATCCACTATCAAGGTACCATCTCTTGCTCCTAGCTTGCGATGGTTTAGTTTTCTACAAGAAAGGATGATGTTTAGGTACCCATTTGCTTTTGGGTGCCTCATAAATAGATCTACATTTTCTATCATGTTGCATAGAATTTGTCATGGTTCCTTTAGGAACCCAAATCAATTTGTTTGGACTTATTTTCTTGAATGGACAACAATGTGTCTTGTGTCCAAATTTATAACAGAAGTTACATTTGTCTTGATGTCGAACATATAAGATGGAGCCTTTTATGAAGGTGGTTGGATTTTGGTGAGGACTTCTCACGAATCCAATTCCACTTCTTTTTGGAACGTGACCCTTATTAGTAAGGATCATGTTCAATGACTTGCTACCAACCTCGAATTTCTTCAAGGTGTCCTTAAGTAGCACGTTTTCCTTTTGGAGGTTTCTAGATCATGACATTTTATGCATGAGTTTAAACTATCATGATGTTCAGCATTTAACTTATCGAAATTACAAATAAGACTATCATGCTCCTTTTTTAGCAATTTGTATTTACTACTGATAGTCTTGCACTCATCAAACAATTCATGGAAAGCATTTAATAATTCATCGAATGATAAATCTGCATCTATTGAATTTGTTACCTCATCTTCGATGGCCATTAAGGCGTAATGAGCAACTTGCTCGGTGTTGGACTCCTCTTCTTCGGATGCGCTCGAGTCATCCCATGTTGCTTTGAGCGTCTTCTTCTTCGATGTTCTTTTTTTGACTTGGGGACAGTCACTTTTGTAGTGTCCCGGCTTTTTGCATTCATAGCAGATAACTTGGTCCTTCTTGGGTTCAAGTTTATTTTTTGCGTCATTCTTAAACTTGTTTCTTTTAAAGAATTTTTTAAATTTTCTTGTTAGAAGTGCTAAGTCATCGTCACAGTCCTCATCACTTGAGTTTTCTCTCAAGTGGCATTCTGAAGCTTTAAGTGCCATATCCTTCCTGTTCTTTGGAAGGATGTCTTCTTGCTCTTCATGAGCTTTCAAGTCATCTCATAGGTCATTAATGACCCGATTAGTTCTTCAAGAGGGATGTTGCGCAAATCTTTTGCCTCTTGAATAGCAGTGACTTTTGGATCCCAACTCTTAGGAAGGGATCTTAGTATCTTATTAACAAGCTCAAAATCCGAAAAGCTTTTTCCGAGTCCTTTTAGACCATTGACGACATCCGTGAAACGGGTAAACATGTCGCCAATGGTTTCACTCGGTTTCATCCGGAAAAGTTCGAAAGAATGTAACAGCAAATTGATTTTTGACTCTTTTACTCTACTTGTGCCTTCATGGGTCACTTCGAGTGTGTGCCAAATATTAAATGCAGTTTCACAAGTTGAAATACGGTTAAACTCGTTTTTATCAAGTGCACAAAATAAGGCATTCATAGCCTTTGCATTAAGAGCGAAAGCCTTCTTCTCCAAATCATTCCAATCGATCATTGGAAGAGAAGACTTCGAAAATCTGTTTTCGACAAGATTCCACAGTTCAAAGTCCATAGAAATAAGAAAGATCCTCATTTGGGTCTTCCAGTAGGTGTAGTCCGTCCCACTGAACATTGGTGGACGCGTAATAGAATGTACCTCTTGGTTTTCGGCGTATGCCATCTCTCTTGGGTTTTAATCCGTTAGAGAGTTAACCGAGCTCTGATACCAATTGTTATGATCGCGAGCACTAAGAGGGGGGGGTGAATTAGTGCAGCGGAAATCTTTCAACAATTAAAAACGAAAGCTGCGTTCGTTCAATAAAAAACTATTTTGATGCAAAAGCTGATTCTAAGATTACTTATGATTGAGCACAGTTTACGTCTAAACACAGTTTATGTCTAAATGCAATTTGCATCTAAATGCAGTTTGCGTCTAAACGCAGTTTTACGTCTAAACGCAGTTTTACGTCTAAACGTAGTTTTACGTCCAAACGCAGTTTGCGTCTAAATGCAGTTTTACGTCTAAACGTAGTTTCACGTTTAAAAGTAGTTTACGTCTAAAACACAGTTTTAAGTCTAAACACAGTTTGCGCAGTTTACGTCAAAAACACATTTTTACGTCTAAACACAGTTTGCGCAGATTACGTCTAAACGCAGTTTTACGTCTAGACGCAGTTTGCGTCCAAACGTAGTTTTACGAAAAGATCTGAACTTAGAAACTCGTTCGTAAAAGCGCAGAAGACAGTTTGCAGTTATAAATAGAATCAAAACGTAAACGTAAACAACAATGTAAAGATCGTACGAAGACACCGATTTACGTCTGAATGCAAATTCGGAAAGATTAGAACTTAGAAACTTGTTCGTAAAAGCGCAGAGAGCAGTAGCTATGAAGGAGGTTTGCAATAATGATAAAGTGCTCAAAATAAATGCAAACCAGAGATTTAGAGTGGTTCGGTCAGTCTTGACCTACTCCACTTTTGGCTTCCTCCACCGACGAGGTCACCGACGTCAACTAGAGGCCTTCCTTCAATAGGCGAAGACCAACTGCCCTTTTACAGTTTCACTCCTTTTGACAGGCTCAGGAGACAACTTTTACAGAACCTTTCTCTCCTCTCTTTACAACTCAAAACTTGAAGAACAGAAAGAGGAGAACTTTAGGACTTTACACAAATTTGAGCTCTTAGAATCACAGAAAAGATCAAGAATTCGGTGTAGGTCTGTATCTTTTCAGTGCTGAATGGCTAGGGTATTTATAGGCCCCAACCCAATTCAAATTTGGAGCTCAAAATGATCAAATCCCGGAATTCCGGGATCAGGCGGTTGCACCTCCTGACTGGAGAGGCTGCACCACCTGGCAGAGCTCGGAGACTGAGCCCAGGTGGTTGCACCTCTCTGTCAGGGGCGGTTGCACCGCCTGAGTCTGGCTCAGAGACTGAGCCCCAGGCGGTGCCACCTCTTGACTGAGGCGGTTGCACCTCTCTGCCAGAGCTCGAAGACCGAGCTCCGGCGGTGCCACCTCTTTGTCAGGGAGGTTGCACCGCCCAGTCTAGCTCGAAGACTGAGCTCAGGCGGTTCCACCTCCTGGCTGGGGCGGTTCCACCACCCAGTCTCGCTGGGAGACTTAGCCTAGGCGGTGCTACCTCCTGGCCTAGGCGGTTGCACCTCCTGGTGCAATCAGGGTCCGAATGGTTAGCTCCATTCGGCCCAATTTCAGTCTTTCAGGGGCCCAATTGCCCCAAGATTAAGCTAATGGGATCACCTCCCATTTTCCAACTTAATCAATATGCTAACTACGATTGAATCTAAGACAATTTCTGCAGCTTTGCTTCGGTGCGTCAATCGCTTCTTCCGGCGAGTTTCCGGCGAACTTCCGTCGATCATCCGATGAACCCTCGGTGATGCTCCTGTAGACTTTCGGCAAACTCCTGGACTTTGCGACGATCCACTTGGCGAGTTCCGACGAGCTTCGCTTGGCAAGCTTCTGGACTTCTCGGATCTGTTCTCGCAGAACCTCCGACGACCGTCCGAACTTCCGTCGAACTCTCGAACTCCCAACGTGATCATGAACTTGACTCCGGCGCAACTCCTGCTGCTTGTCTAACTTTCATCATAGTTAATCCTGCACACTTATCTCAACACATAGATTAGACAACAAATGACAATTGACTTCATCATCAAAATCCGAGATTCAACACTTCCAAGTTTTGATCTTTCAAGAGAGGAGAGGAAATTCTATAAGGGTTGTCTCCGAAGCCCATCAAAATGAGTGAAACTGTAAAAGGGTGGTTGGCCTTCGCCTATTGAAGGAAAGCCTCTAGTGGACATCGGTGACCTCGTCGGAGGAGGAAGCCAAAAGTGGATGTAGGTCAATATTGACCGAACCACTCTAAAATTGCGGTGCTCTCTTGTTTGCATTTCTTCTTACTGCTTACCTTACTGCAAACCTCCATATGTGCTTTACTTCCTTATTGCTTTTGCTACACTCCCTTATAAACTCGCTTTCAAGTTAAGTTTCCAAAAATAATTTTACGTCGGAAATAATTTCATCGTACAAACGCAGTTTTAATCATCGAAAGTTTTTTCATTGCACTAATTCACCCCCCTCTTAGTGCTCTCAATCCTAACAGCCTCGACGAAAGAGGAATTGGCGAAGTGGACATAGGTCATGATGACCGAACCACTCTAAAATTTGGTTTGCATTTTATTTATGCAATTTACTTTAATTGCAAACCTCCTTACTTGATCTTTACATCCACTACTCTTTTATGAACACGCTTTCAAGTTAACATTTTTACGAAACTGATTTTATCTCAATGAAGTTTTTAAACCGACATTATTTTATCGCTGCACTAATTCAACCCCCCCCCCCTCTTAGTGCTGACCCTACTCTTGATCCTAACAATTAATGACCCGATAAGTTTTTCAAGAGCAAAGTTATTTGAGTCCTTTACTTCTTGTATTGCCATCACTTTTGAATCCTAACTTTTCGAAAGGGATCTTAGTATTCTATTAACAAGTTCAACATTAGAAAAATATTTACCAAGTGCTTTCAAACCATTGACGACATCTAAAAAATGGGTGTACATGTCTCCAATGGTTTCACTTGGTTTCATTCAGAATAACTCAAAATTATGCACCAAGAGATTAGTTTTTGACTCTTTAACCCTACTTGTGCCTTCATGAATAACTTTGAGTGTGTGCTAAATCTCATGTTCAGTTTCACATATAGAAACTCAATTAAATTCATTTTTATCAAAAGTACAAAATAAAGCATTTATCGCTTTAGCATTTAACGAGGTCTTCTTTTTCAAATTATTCCATTTGTTCATTGGTTTGGAAGACGTCTCAAAACCGCTTTCAACAATGCTCCACGGGTCGAAATTCATAGAAAGCAAGAAAATTCTCATCTTAGTTTTTCAATAAGTGTAGTCCATCCTATTTATCATAGGAGGATGAGTGATAAAAAGTCCCTCTTGATTGTCAACAAAAGCCATCGCTCTTGGGTTTTAAACCAAATAGAGAGTAACCTTACTCTGATACCAATTGTTATGATCAAGTCGGCACTAAGAGGGGGGATAAATTAGTACTTATAATAAAAATTAAATCGAATCAAAAATTTCATTTCAATTTAAAACCATATCGAAAGTGCGTTAATCGTAAAGAAGGTGTGAAGGGGAGTAAGCAGCAAAGTAAATAAGCAATATGAAGAAAAAGCAGAATAAGAATGATAAATTAGAGATTACACCATATTTCTAGTGGTTCGGTCATCATGACCTACATCTACTCCCGATTCCTCCATTGAGGCAACCAACATCCTCTAATGGTCTTCCTTCAATTGGCGAAGACTAACCACCCTCTTACAACACTTTCTTCTTTTCACGGGTTTAGGAGACAACCCTTACAAGCCTTATACCTCTCTTGAATGATCACAAAACTAGAAAGCAATGAGGACACTTAGCAATTTTATAACCCAAGATCTCATGATTTTTGTTTAAACTTTCGTTGCTCTTTCATGTAGCAAAGAGTAGAGTATTTATAGTCCCCAATGGCTTCAAAAATAGAGTAAAAAATTATCTCATTCAAAGTTTTCAGGGTAGTGACGATACCACCGCCATTATTGGGCGGTACCATCGCCTAAAGAATGACACTAGGCGGTACCATCGCTTAGTCTAGGCGGTACTATTGCTTGATAGAGCCTCGAAGACCAGGCTTTGACGGTACCACTGCTTGGTAGCAATAACTACCGGTGGTACCATCGCCTAGTTTGGGCTGTACCACCACCCAGACCACTTGGGAAGCCAAGCCTCAAGCGATTCCACTACCCAGTCTAGGCGATGTCATTGCCTAACGTGGCTCTAACTAGCTAAATGTGTCATCCAATCAGCCCAGTTATAGGCCCAATTGGCCCCTAATTGAGTGAGTAGAATTTCTACCAAAACTAACTCAAATCAAAGTCCTAACTATTATAATTAAAGCTAAAATAATTATTCTACTTGCAATCTGAGTTGTCCTGCAAGTTAATGGTTCAATAGAAGACTCGATGAACTTCAGGCAAACTCCTGACAATCTTCCGATGAACATCCGATGAGCTATCACAGCATCAATGATCCTTCGGTGTATCCCTCGATTCCTCCGGTTGGATGCACGATCATTGGCTCCAGCCCAACTTTGATTCTTCTTTAATTATTTTATTTTTCTCATGATTATAGTTAGTCTTGCATCACTTATCTCAACATATGGATTAGATATATATATATATGTATATATATATATATATATATATATATATATGTATATATACATATATATATATACATACATACATATACATATATATATATATATATACATGTATATATATACATACATATATATACATGTATATATATATGTATATATACATGTATATGTATATGTATGTATGTATATATATATATATATATATATATATATATATATATATATATATATATATATATATATATAATTATTCTATAGCTGCAGTAGCTGTAGTTGGGAAAGAAGAAGAGGAAGGAAGAAAGGAATTAGCAAAGTGAAAGAGGGCTACGATGACTACAACTGTGACTATGGCAATGGCAACTGTGGTTATGAAAGAGACGAAAGAAGGAAGAAAGGACAGGAGAGAGCAGATAATTGTGCCCCTTCTACATTCTGCATAAGCTATAGGGGGAGATGGAGGAAAAGTAGAAGAAGGATTTAGACTTACACGTTCTTCGGATCTTTGGATTGAAATTTTTGAAAGACATGTTCTGATCTTTTCTACTACAAATGTTTAGATCTTTTTTCCTGCAAGAGTCTTAAACTTTCTCTATAGTGATTTTATCTCAAGTTTTTCTTTGAATATGAAAACTCTGAATGGTTCTAGCCTTTCATTTGATATATCTCTTATTTAGACGTAACAATTTGAATCTGGAAAACTTATGAGATTCTGATCCTTCCATCTTGTTTTAGCTATAAATATATGTACTGATTTTCAATTTGGACAAAACATATTCGATCTAAATATAGACTTGTAAACCTTTATTTTAATATATTATTTAAAGAATTTGGAGTCTAATTACACACCCAGACTTCTATTTTAGTTGACCCTATGAACTCTGCAAAATAGAGATAGTAACTTTTGACCTTTTGATATTAAACTATTTATAAGTCCTTGTTGGAAAATCTGATTTGTGAAAAACTTACTTTGTTAGAAACTAGACTATCTATCTTTCTTTTGATCCTATATTGAAAGATTTAGAGTCTAAATGACTGTCCAGTTTTCTATTAAAGCCGACCCCATGAATTCTACAAAACAGAGATTTTGATCTCTGATCTTTAGTTACCAAATCATTTGTAACACTAAGTTGAAAAGTTTGATTCATATAAAACTTATTTTATATAAAAGTAGATTAAAATATCTTTCAACTATACCTTTCTTGAGTAATTTGGAGTATAAGTAGTTATCCAAATAATTCAGGCAATGTGCCTCTCAAATTATGTCAAAATCAAGCTTTGGTCAATTTCGTCTATTCTTGTTTCATTCCCTTTGGAAATTGATTTCATCTACCATTCTTTCTTTAATGAAGCTTTATATTAATTCTTTAAATTCATTATACTCTTGTCCTTAAATTATTTACATACTTGAAATCTACTATGTAAAGTTTATATTGTATCACATTGTTTTGTATGGGCACATATATGTTCTGTTGTTCCGTATATGCTTCTGATATATGCCAAAATCTTTGTATGCCCCTATTTTTATTTCCTTTTAAATTTGAATGCATTTTTGAAAGATTATATTTGAATTATATTGACTCGTAAAGGCACATGTATATTTCGTTGTTCCATATGTACTTCTGATATGTGCCAATTTTATTGTTCACACTATCGTTTTATAATCTGGTGTTTATGGGATAATGTGAACATTTGCCAGAAATGACAATGGGAGTTATGCTTAGAGCCTATGATACTCTACCGACCCCGTCTGACTTTACCCAAACGTGAGTGGATAGAACTCCCAAATGTAGGAGACTTTTGTTTGGTGGTCATTTAGAAATAGATGGACTATATTTTGTTATAATCTCACTTCACCTTCTATATGTTAGATTAGTGATTTCAATAAGCGCTCGGGTGCTCACCTAGGCGCTCGGGCGAGACGAAGTGAGGCTCGAGCACCTCGCTTCATGTCCAAGCACCTCGTTTCAACGAGGCACCGCTTAGGCGCTCGCCCGAGCCCAAGCGTCAGGCGCTTTGGGTGAGCGCCCGGGTTAAGCCAAGCGACCGAACTAAGTGTTTTACATCTGGTTCGGTCTCCGGTACTTTAGTTGGTTTAATCGAACCAACTAAATCACCGATAGGCTCCCTCTCACGATTTTCCCGACTTCCCCAACCCTAACACTCGTGATTTTGCTGTTGAGATTTCTTCTCCGTTGTCACTGCTCTCTACTGCTGATGCCGCTGCCATTGTCT
>NC_088335.1:36600000-36615000 GCF_036884655.1 Musa acuminata AAA Group | reverse complement strand
TTTGCGTCTAAACGTAGTTTTACGTCTAAACGTAGTTTTACGTTTAAAAGTAGTTTACGTCTAAAACACAGTTTTACGTCTAAACATAGTTTGCGCAGTTTATGTCTAAAACATTGTTTTACGTCTAAACATAGTTTGCGTAGTTTACGTCAAAAACACAATTTTACGACTAAACACAGTTTGCGTCTAAACGTAGTTTGTGTCTAAACTCAGATTGCGTCTAAGCGCAGTTTGCATCTAAGCGCAGTTTAAGTCTAAATGCAGTTTTACGTCTAAAACACAGTTTGGGCAGTTTACGTCTAAACGCAGTTTTACGTCTAGACGCAGTTTGCATCCAAACGTAGTTTTACGAAAAGATCTGAACTTAGAAACTCGTTCGTAAAAGCGCAGAAGACAGTTTGTAGTTATAAATAGAATCAAAACGTAAACGTAAACTGCAATGTAAAGATCGTACGAAAACACCGATTTACGTCTGAATGCAAATTCGGAAAGATCAGAGCTTAGAAACTTGTTCGTGAAAGCGCAGAGAGCAGTAGCTATGAAGTGTTGGGAAATCATTGGGGGCAACATCACATGCACAGTGGAAGAACAAGAAAACAAAATCCCCGATTCCCAAAAAGATGTTCGTCGTCGTGCGAAGATTGGTGCGAAAAATCCGCGAAACATAAAACAGCATATAGAGATTGTGTTACCTAGGGAGATCGTATATCCCTGTTTCGTTTCAGATCCTTAGGAGAGGGTGAAGGAGGTCAAGCGTCCTCCTCTCTAGTGGTGATCCACACAGCAGGGTTGCGACGACGCTCCTCAAGACTCCAGGCCTACTCTGAGGTGGAGAGGGAGAGGAGAATAGGAAAGGCAAGCAAAGACTCTAGCCTATGAGGCTGTGAATCCCTCCTATTTATAGAGATCCCATGTCAAACCCTAATGGATCCTTCCCTAGTGGGTATTGGATCTGCATCCAATAAGACAAGGGCTCCGTCGGATATCTCATATCCGAACCTCTACTCATCGCAATGCCTACCATATGTGTGTGACCCTCTAGGCCCAATATCGAGCTGGCCGTGAGTCATACCTATCAGAACTCCTTCTAACTCAATGAATTATTATCTCTGTAATAATTCACTCGACTCATCGACTACTGACGTACTAGGCCACTACGCCATAGTCCCCAGACGATACAGGGGAATCCAATCCATTGGACCTGTTTGTCCTCAGTTACCATGTACCTATAGTCCCTCATCCATCTAATATCCCAGAGACCGTATATCGAGCATGGTGTTGTCAGACCCATACGGTTTCTACTCGAGTCTCGCTCTAATCGGATTCTCCCGGAGAACTCTTTCTCTCTCAACCCGAATGACTCTGGCCAGGGATTTGTCTGAGCAAGAACACATAGGATATTCCTCTCATGACGCCGAGAGTGGATGATCCTCTATCGACACTCAATAGCCCTCGTAAGGTCGACTACCACTCCCAATGACCAGTTGTACTAGATCTGGGGACAGCCAAACCTATAAGTCTGGTATCAAAGAGTGGAGCACTCATACAGGACATCCTTGGTGTCTCAAGTCTAAGGACCAGATACACCACTAGGACTACAGAATCACTGTCTGACAATAAGGCATCATCAACCATCCAGCATTCCGTAAGCGAATCAATTAGTGAACTCATTCTCCAATGAGCACCTGTACTGTATCCCTAGTGTCCCTACACGAGCAGCTAAGAGACCAGCTGCATCCATCATATGAACGGGTATACAACACACCAGTCTATCTGGTTATCACGATGTCCCTCTCGAGTAACCTATGACTGGGATTATTTAGGATATGTGTTTAAAGGTGAATCGATCTCATTATCGTGATCTCATCACGATCCGATTCCCATTGCACAAATCCAAGGACATTACAATATATGTATGCATTTATGCAATAGTTATAAAGTGATATATGCCAAAATATAATAAGCAAAAAGATTCTGTATCAAGTCACACGTGCCATCACTCACGTGATTGGCTTGCTGGGCACCTATGACTAGCAATCTCCCACTTGACCTAAAGCCAATCACCTATGTGTCTGATCCCCATCAGACCCCTGTGACGCTCAAAGACAATCTGAGACAACGGCTTTGTCAGTGGATCTGCAATGTTATCTTCGGATAGAACTCTTTCCACTGCTACATCTCCTCAGGTTACGATCTCTCTTATAAGCTGGAACCTCCTCAGAACACTTCTGATGAGACCCGAGTTCCCTTATTTGAGTAATCACCCCATAGTTGTCGCAATATAAGGAAGTCGACTTGTCACTATCTGTATCGACTCCCAAACTCTGTAATGAACTTCTTCAACCAGACTCCCTCCTTTGCTGCATCTGATGCAGCAATGTACTCCGCCTTTGTGGTCGAGTCAGCAGTGGTATCTTGCTTGGAACTCTTCCAGCACACTGCTCCTCTATTCAAGGTGTACACATACCCTGAATTTGACTTGCTATCATCGACATCAGACTGAAAACTTGAGTCAGTGTAGCCTTCAATCTTAAGGCTATTACCTCCATATACTAGTAAAAGATCCTTAGTCCTTCTCAAGTACTTAAGGATACACTTTACTGCTTTCCAGTGCTCCAAGCCTGGATCCGCCTGATACCTGCTCGTGACACTCAGAGCATGCGCTATATCAGGCCTAGTACATAGCATGGCATACATGATAGACCCTATTGCTGAGGCATAAGGTATCATATTCATGTTTGCCCTTTCTTCTGGAGTCTTTGGGGACATACTCGTAGAAAGCGATATCCCATGTCTCATTGGTATGAGACCTCTCTTGGAATTTTCCATGCCAAACCTTTTGACAATGGTTTCTATGTACCGGGACTGGGACAAGCCAAGCATCCTTTTGGATCTATCTCTATAGATTCTAATCCCCAAAATATAGGATGCTTCCCCTAAGTCCTTCATGGAGAAGTGTCTAGATAACCAAGCCTTTACAGTAGATAGCATTCTTACATCATTCCCAATGATGAGGATGTCATCCGCATATAACACCAAAAAGGTGATAGCGCTCCCACTTACCTTTCTGTATACACAAGGCTCATCTTCGTTCTTAACGAAGTCATAAGATCTGATTGCCTCATCAAATCTTATGTTCCAACTTTGGGAAGCTTGCTTTAGTCCATAAATGGATCTAAGCAACCTACACACCTTATCTAGGCAGTTCTTGGACACGAATCCCTCAGGTTGCATCATATACACCTCCTCCTCGAGGTTCCCATTGAGGAATGTGATTTTCACATTCATCTGCCAGATCTCATAATCATAGTGTGCTGCAATAGCCAATAGAATTCTGATGGATTTTAGCATTGCTACGGGTGAGAAGGTTTCGTCGTAGTCAACACCTTGCCTTTGACGATACCCCTTAGCCACTAGCCTTGCTTTATAGGTCTCTACCTTTCCATCTACTCTGATCTTTTTCTTAAAGATCCACTTGCAACCGATGGGTACAATACCTTCGGGCGCATCAACTAGGTTCCAAACCTTATTGGAGTACATAGAATCCATCTCAGAATTCATGGCTTCTTGCCACTTCCCGAAGTCTATACTCATAATAGCCTCCTCGTAGATCTGAGGATCAATATCCTCTACATCCTCTCCTCTAATATGTCCCACATATCTCTCAGGAGGATGGGATACTCTATCAGACCTGCGTAAAGTTGATACTTGTGTATTAGGTACCTAAACAGACTCGGGCTGTAGAGTGGTGCTTGAGCTTGGTTCTCCAACCTCGCTCAACTCTATCATTCTCCCACTGTCTCCGCCAAGAATGTGTTCCTTCTCAAGGAACACTGCTCTCTTAGCTACAAAGACCTTTTGGTCCTCGAGATGATAGAAATAATACCCACAAGTTTCCTTGGGGTATCCCACAAATATGTATCGCTTTGTCCTTGATTCTAACTTATCGGGGTTGTGTCTTTTAACGTGGGCTGGGTAGCCCCAAATCTTAACAACCTTAAGATCAGGCTTCTTCCCTTTCCATATCTCATATGGTGTAGACACTACCGACTTAGTTGGAACTCTGTTCAGAAGGTAAGCTGCGGTCTCTAGGGCATATCTCTAGAATGAGATGGGTAGGTCAGCGAAACTCATCATGGACCGTACCATATCTAATAGCGTACGATTTCTCCTTTTAGAGACACCATTGAGCTGAGGTGTATAAGGAGGTGTCCATTGAGATAATATCCCATGGTCCTTGAGGAACTGAGTAAACTCTGTACTTAAGTACTCACCTTCTCGATCTGATCGAAGAGTTTTGATACTCTTTCCAGTCTGGTTCTCCACCTCATTCTTATACTCTCTGAATTTCTCAAAGGCCTCGGACTTGTACTTCATTAAGTACACATATCCATACTTTGAGAAATCATCAGTAAATGTAATGAAGTAGGAGTAACCTCCAATGGCATGAGTTGACATAGGTCCACATACATCACTATGTATGAGTTCCAACAACTCAGTGGCTCTCTCTCCAATTCCACTAAATGGAGAGTTGGTCAATTTTCCACGAATGCAAGGTTCACTGTTCTCCTCCTCTCGTTTCCTCTTAGACACTTACATTCATGATATGTGGAGTAGTGTCTTGCATGAACAAACCTTTATGCAATATTCCTCTCGTCAATCTCCCCTTAGCTTTGCTAGAATTTACAATAAATTGTAGATGTGATAAGCAATATTGGTATCCAATACCAATGCACTATCACAAAAATCTAACAATTGGAGATTGATCATGAATGTACCTGAAGCTTCACCAAGCTTCTTGTTTCGCCCTTTCTACAAGGTACTCTTTGTAGTTCCTCTTCCAGTGCCCATCTTTACCACAGTGGAAGCATTGGCCTTTGTCCTTTACTGGGTCTTTCTTAGCAACTTTTGCTTTACCTGGTCTGCCCTTACCCTTTTCCTTCTTAAGGGACCTTTCTGCTTTCCTTTTCTTTTCTGGTCTCACCAGTGTAGAGAACTAGCTTCTCTTTCTTAATAGTACTCTCTGCCTCCCTCAACATATTGAGGAGCTCTGGGAGAGTCACCTCAAGCTTGTTCATATTAAAATTCATTATGAACTGTGAAAAGGAATCTGGTAGGGACTGAAGCACAATGTCCACACACAAGTTATCCTCTAGGACCATTCCTAGACCTGTGAGTTTCTCTATCCACTCAATCATCTTTAGGACATGGTTCTGAACCGGTGTCCCCTCAGTCATCCTAGCGCGGAAAAGACTCTTGAATATCTCATATCGTTGAGTCCTTCCCTGTTCCTCAAACAATTTGCGAACATGTTGGAGAATGGATCTGGCATCCATCTTTTCATGTTGTCTCTGTAACTCAGGAGTCATAGAGCCCAACATATAGCACTGAGTAAGAGTGGAGTCATTAATGTACTTCACGTAGCGAGCGATCTCATCCTCGTTTGCCCCTTCTTCGGGCGTAGGCATCACTGTATCAAGGACGTACACGATTTTCTCCGCTGTGAGAACAATTCTCAAGTTACGGAGCCAATCCGTATAATTTGGACCAGTGAGGCAGTTGACATCAAGTATGCCACATAAGGGATTTGAAAGCGACATTTTTCTGAAAATAAAGATGTAGCAGAAATGAATAACATGTAGATTTTGCAAGAAATAAACTATCAAGATATGGACTTCTATCTTAATATGCTCCCACTATTTTACTATCGAGTCACGCGACACCCTCAGCACGTAAAACGGAAGTCTCCGGCAAACTTCTAGTGGGGATCAGGATCCAATCAGCGTCTTAGTGTAACCTCGAGGGACTCGACCAATCACACTAAGCCTAAAAGGTAGGCAACTCTTGCTGATCACAACTCCTTGTGATTCCCGTCCTGTTCGGCCTCCGAATCACCATGGCCTCGAGGGACTCGACCAAACATGATGCTCGGTTAAGTCAACACCTTCGTTACAAGATGAGTCTGATTTGATGATATACCCTCGAGGGACTCGACCAAGCATACCATGCCCTCAGGTCACCGGTGACATCTCTATGTCGTAAGCAAGATAGCGAATCGCGATATAGGTGAGTCTCGAGGGACTCGACCAACTCAACCTACACCGGGAATCGGTTCCTACTCATAACGATGGAAGGCCACGTGGGTCAATCTAATTGCCTCACGTTTACCGACTTAATATTATCGAGAGATGTTTCTATAATTTGGTCTCCTAATATGACATGTCACACATATACATATTTAATATATATCTACATCGCATGCAAATATATATACATATCTAGTATGTGTATAAGCAATCACATCAGATGATCATGGACCACAACCTAATATGATTAGGCCCGAGCCAGTAGGCCTAATCACTCACATCAAGATCTATGTGTGCAACGGTGCATCTCCATGCCCTGTGATCGTCCATCTCGTCCTCGTCGGTTCCGTCGACATCTTGATGCATCTCCATGCATCACGATCGTCCGTCTCGTGAGCTCCCGCTGCACCTCCTCATGTGATTACAACTTAATCATAGGCACGCAGGCCCGACAATAAACGAGAAATATAATGGAGGTTCGCAGACCTCAATAATAATAATCACAAGTACACACATCACACGGTCCATGATCATCCGTCCACACATCATACATCACATGTATAAATAATCATCATCATATAGGACTACTAGATAATAATAAAAATAATAATCAACTAAACCTTTGAATTAATTAATATTTTTCTGAAATCAGGGACATGTAGGGAATTTCTCAATTCCTAAGGGTATTTTCATAATTTGGATAAAAGACAGAAACTGGAATTTCTCAAATTCCGAGGGGCAAAACTATCTTTTTTCCCAGAAAACCCTAATGCCCTTCTCCCCCTTGCTGCTGCGCCGCCGCCGCCGCCACCCTGCTGGCGGCGGCCTGTGCGGCGAGGGCGAGGGCACTGCCCTCGCCTGCAGGCGACACGCCCGCTGGGGGCGCTGCCGTTGCAGGTGGGCTCCCCCGTGGGCGGTTCTGCCCGCGAGTCAGCGCCCGTAGGTGGTGCTGCCTCGCTGGCGGCCGCCCCTGCGGGGTTTTTGCCCGTGGGAGCAGCGGCCACAGGTGCCGCTGCCCTGCGGTGCCTCAGCCCGCGCTGCTGCCCCGCGGCGCCTCTGCCCGCGGGCTCAACGGCCGCAGGTGCTTCTACCGCGCGGGCTGCCAGCCCCGCCGGCCGCAAGCCTGCTACAAGCAGACCACCGGCCGACTGCTGCAGGCACAGCGCTTGCGCATGCGCCGGCGCTGTGCTGCCTGGCTGCGGCTGCGGCTGGCTGCAGGCATGCAGATCGAGGGCAGCAACAGTTGCTGCCCTTCCTCGCTTTTGCGTCAATGATTTTGACGTCAAAATTCTTCCTAAACACAACACACGCAGTTCAAAACCAATCATTCGCACGAACAACCTGGCTCTGATACCACTGTTGGGAAATCATTGGGGGCGACATCACATGCGCAGCGGAAGAACAAGAAAACAAAATCCCCGATCTCATTATCGTGATCTCATGACGATCCGATTCCCATAGCACAAATCCAAGGACATTACAATATATGTATGCATTTATGCAATAGTTATAAAGTGATATATGCCAAAATATAATAAGCAAAAAGATTCTGTATCAAGTCACACGTGCCATCACTCACGTGATTGGCTTGCTGGGCACCTATGACTAGCATGAAGGAGGTTTGCAGTAATGATAAAGTGCTCAAAATAAACGCAAACCAGAGATTTAGAGTGGTTCGGTCAGTCTTGACCTACTCCACTTTTGGCTTCCTCCACCGACGAGGTCACCGACATCAACTAGGGGCCTTCCTTCAATAGGCGAAGGCCAACTGCCCTTTTACAGTTTCTTTCCTTTTGACTGGCTTAGGAGACAACCTTTACAGGACCTTTCTCTCCTCTCTTTACAACTCAAAACTTGAAGAACAGAAAGAGGAGAACTTTAGGACTTTACACAAATTTGAGCTCTCAGAATCACAGAAAAGATCAAGAATTCGGTGTAGGTCTGTGTGCTTTCTGTGCTGAATGGGTGGGGTATTTATAAGCCCCAACCCAGTTCAAATTTGGAGCTCAAAACGATCAAATCCCGGAATTCCGGGATCAGGCGGTTGCACCTCATGACTAGAGAGGTTGCACCGCCTGGCAGAGCTCGAAGACTGAGCCCAGGCGGTTGCACCTCTCTGTCAGGGGCGGTTGCACCGCCTGAGTCTGGCTCGGAGACTGAGCCCCAAGCAGTGCCACCTCTTGACTGAGGCGGTTGCACCTCTCTGCCAGAGCTCGAAGACCGAGCTCAGGCGGTGCCACCTCTCTATCAGGGAGGTTGCACCGCCCAGTCTCGCTCGGAGACTGAGCCCAGGCGGTGCCACCGCCTGCCTGGGGCGGTTGCACCTCCTAGCAAAGCTTCTCCTGGGCGGTGCCACCTCCAACCCTGGCGGTGCCACCTCTTTTACTATTTCAGCTCACTTGGTTTGGCTCCAAACTTGGTCCAAACCAGTCCGAACTTGGGCCTAATTGGCCCCTACTTGGGTTATAGGATTAACACCTAATCCTAACCCTAATTAACATGCTAACTATGAATTTAAAGATATTTTCTAAGCTATTACAAAGTCCGCAAGTCAAGACTTCTTCTAGCGAGCTTCCGGCAAACTTCCGACGGTCTTCCGATGAACTCTCGGAAACCATTCTGCGGACTCCCGACAAGCTCCTAGACTTCACAATTTGATCTTAGCGAGTTCCAACGAGCTTCTTCGGCAAGCTCCGATCTTTCTCGGCGAGCTCCGCGAACTTCCAACGAACCTTCCGGCGAGCTTCCGAAAAACCCTTCGGCAAGCTCCCAACTCATTCTCGGCTAGTTCCGGTAGCATTCCCGACGAACCTTCGAACTTCCGTCGAACTCTCGAACTCGCAACAAATCCTTCGCGCTTGACTCCGACACTTTGTTTCGCTTTATGTCTTCATCGTTATCATAGTTAATCCTGCACAATTAAAACAAAACTTCGATCGAGACAATTAATCCTAAGCAATTAACCAAGTTGTCCGACATGTCATTGGTCCCTCGACGCTTCATCCGATTCTTCGGCGCATCGTCCTCTCCTGCAGCCTATTGCCCAATCGGCCAGTTGACTCCGCAACTCCGATATCCTTAGCACAATACCCGCTCTTCTTGGCCCGATACCCGAGTCCACGGCTCGAAGCCTTCTATCGATACGTCAACCGATCCATCGGCCCGACGTCCAATCTTCTGACATGTTCCTTCGGCACAACATGATTTTCCTGCTTTAATTGTCTCATCCTGATCGAAGCATCCTGCGTCACTCAAAACACAAATTAAATCATAAACATATATCAAGTAGTTTCATCATCAAAATACGAGATTCAACAATCTCCCCCTTTTTGATGATGACAACTACTTGATGACGGAGTTAACCTTAACTCCCGGAGTTTAAACAAACTCCCCCTATCAATATGCCATATTGATAGAACATTGAATTCAAACTGAATTCAAGTCATTGCAATATTCATCATGAATACTTGCAACATATCATCATGAACTTATGCATAAACTTATGCATAACATGTCATGTCATCAACATACTTCTCCCCCTTTGTCATCAACAAAAAGGAGAAGTACCACAATCAAGTGTTTGTGATATGGTTTAACTCATTGCATGAAAAACATATTATCAAGTTTTATCATCATGCAAGTTTGCTAATATCAAATATCAACATGAAAAATTGCGATGTAAGCTTTTGATATCATAACGCAAACATTTCAAGTGTTTATCAATTGTAGCATTTAATCACATGGTAAGATATCAACGCGTAAAATTACGATACAAGTTCTTGATATCTTAACGCATGATGCAATCATAGCATCAATTCATATATCTCTTAATGATGCAAGCATTGCAACAGTGTTCATAGCATCAATTCATATATTTCTCCCCCTTTGTCATCAACAAAACGGAGAACGATATAAGCAAATTTTAAGCATAAGTGCTTGTTGTTATGTATGTGAAATAAATCCTTGCAAGTAAAAACACTTTCATCCATATTCATCAAATCCATTTCTCAAAAAATATTTTTCACATGATGTGTGTATGAGAGATGTATTTGCTAGTTAATTACATATGTCAAAAATCAATGATATGAACTAAACTTGATATGACATATGCTTGTTAAGTTTGGAAGAGAGTGAACTTGATATGTTAGATTCAAGAGAATCCGAAAATGAAATTTGACTCTTTCTTCCATTCGGACAAGGTTTTGCTATAGATATTCAATTACAATCATAAAGATAAGACATGCTCATCATCATGGTAGTATGATAGCAAGTTTACTATATACAAGCTAGCAAAAAATTTCTACATTTTAAGGCCCGCAAGCTAGCAATTTTGAGATGTTCAAGAAAGCAACTCTTGCTTCTTGAGATATGCAAATTTGTCAAGTTTTGCTAGATGTGCAAGTTAGCATTTTTGCCTCTTGAGATAGGCAAGATAGCACATTTGCTTCTTTTGAGATAGCAACTTTTCGCTTCTCTTTAGACTACGAGCTAGCAATTTTTACGATGTACAAGTTTCACAATATACAAGCTAGCAAAAACTTTGAAAGCAAATGCAAGATAACTTTCTTGTGTAGGCTCATGATTATTGCTTCCTATTGTAATGTGCAGGTTGCAAGTCTTGCTTCTTGAGATATTCAAGATGGTGATGTTCAAGAAGACAACTTTTGCTTCTTGAAATAAGCAAGTTAGCAATATTTGCTACTTACGATAGGCAAGCTAGCAATCAAGTTTTTGCATCTTCTTGACTTGTGCAAGCTAGCTATCTCCCCCTTTGTCATTGTCAGGGAAAAACCCTTTACATCAATTTCTAAATCATGACAAAGTAATCATTCTTATTTGTGCATCATTATAGTTTCAATGCACAAATTCATTAACATTACATTTCAAAAAATTTTATGCACGATACCGAAAAATCAATCATCATCATGAGCATATCAAACATGATATTCAAGCATTCATGATATATCATTTTGGCAACATGATCATAGATATTCAAACGATGGTATCTAGAATTCATTACATCCTATTATGCATGATCATTAACTCCTCATTTGTATTTCATGCATTATTTCATTTCATCTCATAAGGAATATCAAGAAGAGTTATTGGATGATGAGATAAATATTTTATGAATACACAGAATATCATAAGTATTTCATGTATTCATATTATCACATGAAGCATATTATCATTTTTAAGATTCATAACATGAATAACGTTATTTCTATTTCATCAAAATCAATTTCGAGATTCACATAATATCATGAAATCATTAATCTCGATAAGATGGGAAAAACATTTTCTTTTTAAGTGATTCTTTTAACACATCATAAAAAAGAAAAACTCATTCATAATTCAAGTGATTTACAAGATATCATAAATGAATTTATCACTTGTATTTCACCAAAATCGAGAACTCTAGAGATAGAAAATGATTGAAGCATGATTCATATTTAAAGTGTAGCATTTGTCAAATCTGAAATCATCAAGTATAACTTTAAAATCTCATGCATAAAATCGTCAAATTATAGTATCAAAACTTTAATATTTTCATTGCAACATTAAGCAAGGTTTCATTGAACATAATTTTGAATGATTCTTATAAATGCCTAAAACTTCTTTAGTTTTAATTTATATGATTGACTTTATAATAGCATGCTCAAATCTTTATTCTTATATCAAAACCATACATCATATTTAATAAACAAAGACAATGAAAAATATCAAGCCTTCCAGACAAAAGCCATGTATCGTCATTGAAAAGCAATATGAAAATCATCAAAATATACATTCTTGCTTCTCAAGCACATAAATAAGATTAATCTCACTAGGTGTAAAATCATTAGATTTCTATCTTGCATTAACATAAGACATGCAATTTTCATTATCATTTTCAAAATTACAAGCATGATCATATTTTTGCATTTTCATTATTAAATTATTAAAAATATAATTTTCAAGAAATTTTAAAGAAAAAGAAAAATGCATTATGAAAAGCATCATGTAATTTCGAAGTAAATTAAAGGCATTTTGATTACCTCAGCATCGAAAGGCGTAAAGGCGTAGTTTGCCACCTCGCCTTTGTTGATTTTCTCCTCGTCTTCAGAGGAGCTCGATTCATCCCAATTTTTGTTCTTCTTCTTGCGTTCAAAGCAAGTAGTTCCGTTCTTTTTATTTTTTAATTTTTGTTTCATTTGTAGTTTAAGTTCACCATCACTTGAGCTTATGCTCAAGTGGTTTTCAAATGTTCTATGTCCCAAATCCTTCCTGTTCTTTGGAAGGTGGTTCTCAAGTTCTTCACGTGCATTGCACGTTATTTCATATGTGATCAATGAACCAATTAGTTCTTCAAGTGGAAATTGGTTCAAGTTTTTCGATTCTTGAATAGCAGTTACTTTTGAATCCCAAGTTTTAGAAAGTGAGCGCAAAACTTTGTTAACGAGTTCAAAATCCGAAAAGCTTTTACCAAGTGATTTTAAACCATTGACGACATCTGTAAAACGGGTGTACATGTCAACAACGGTTTCGCTTGGTTTCATATGAAAAAGCTCGAAATCATGCAGTAAAATATTAACTTTCGAGTCTTTGACTCTACTAGTTCCCTCGTGCGTGATTTCAAGAGTGCGCCAAATATCGAAAGCCGTTTCGCACAAAGAAACCCGATTGAACTCATTTTTGTCCAAAGCGCAAAATAAGGCATTCATAGCCTTTGCGTTTAAAGAAAAATACTTCTTCTCTAAATCCGACCATTCGTTCATCGGTTTAGAGGGAAGTTGAAAACCGTTTTCAACGATATTCCATAAATCCAGATTTAGAGAAATCAAGAAAACTCTCATTCGGGTTTTCCAATAGGTGTAGTCCGTCCCATTAAACATGGGTGGACGTGTAATAGAATGGCCCTCTTGGTTTCCGGCGTAAGCCATCTCTCTTGGGTTTTAATCCGTTTGAGAGTTAACCGGGCTCTGATACCAATTGTTAGGATCGAGAGCACTAAGAGGGGGGGGTGAATTAGTGCAGCGGAAATCTTTCAGTGATTAAAAACGAAAGCTGCGTTCGTTCGATAAACATGATTTCGATGTAAAAGCCGATTCTAATATTACTTAAGATTGAGCGCAGTTTACGTTTAAACACAGTTTACGTCTAGATGCAATTTGCGTGTAAATGCAGTTTGCGTCTAAACGTAGTTTTACGTCTAAACGTAGTTTTACGTCTAAACGTAGTTTTACGTCTAAACGCAGTTTTACGTCTAAACGTAGTTTTACGTTTAAAAGTAGTTTACGTCTAAAACACAGTTTTACATCTAAACACAGTTTACGCAGTTTACGTCTAAAACACAGTTTTACGTCTAAACATAGTTTGCGCAGTTTACGTCAAAAACACAGTTTTACGTCTAAACACAATTTGCGTCTAAACATAGTTTGCGTCTAAACTCAGATTGCGTCTAAGCGCAGTTTGCGTCTAAGCGCAATTTATGTCTAAACGCAGTTTTACGTCTAAAACACAGTTTGGGCAGTTTACGTCTAAATGCAGTTTACGTCTAGACGCAGTTTGCATCCAAACGTAGTTTTACGAAAATATCTAAACTTAAAAACTCGTTCGTAAAAGCGCAGAAGACAGTTTGCAGTTATAAATAGAATCAAAACGTAAACGTAAACTGCAATGTAAAGATCGTACGAAAACACCGATTTACGTCTGAATGCAGATTCGAAAAGATCAGAGCTTAGAAACTTGTTCGTGAAAGCACAGAGAGCAGTAGCTATGAAGGAGGTTTGCAGTAATGATAAAGTGCTCAAAATAAACGCAAACCAGAGATTTAGAGTGGTTCGGTTAGTCTTGACCTACTTCACTTTTGGCTTCCTCCACCGACGAGGTCACCGACGTCAACTAGGGGCCTTCCTTCAATAGGCGAAGGCCAACTGCCCTTTTACAGTTTCTCTCCTTTTGACAGGCTCAGGAGACAACCTTTACAGGACCTTTCTCTCCTCTCTTTACAACTCAAAACTTGAAGAACAGAAAGAGGAGAACTTTAGGACTTTACACAAATTTGAGCTCTTAGAATCACAGAAAAGATCAAGAATTCGGTGTAGGTCTGTGTGCTTTTTGTGCTGAATGGGTGGGGTATTTATAAGCCCCAACCCAGTTCAAATTTGGAGCTCAAAATAATCAAATCCCGGAATTCCGGGATCAGGCGGTTGCACCTCCTGACTGGAGAGGTTGCACCGCCTGGCAAAGCTCGAAGACTGAGCCCAGGCGATTGCACCTCTCTGTCAAGGGCGGTTGCACCGCCTGAGTCTGGCTCGGAGACTGAGCCCCAGGCGGTGCCACCTCTTGACTGAGGCGGTTGCACCTCTCTGCCAGAGCTCGAAGACCGAGCTCAGGCGGTGCCACCTCTCTGTCAGGGAGGTTGCACCGCCCAGTCTCGCTCGGAGACTGAGCCCAAGCGGTGCCACCGCCTGCCTGGGGCGGTTGCACCTCCTGGCAAAGCTTCTCCTGGGCGGTGCCACCTCCAACCCTGGCGGTGCCACCTCTTTTACTATTTCAGCTCACTTGGTTTGGCTCCAAACTTGGTCCAAACCAGTCCGAACTTGGGCCTAATTGGCCCCTACTTGGGTTATAGGATTAACACCTAATCCTAACCCTAATTAACGTGCTAACTATGAATTTAAAAACATTTTCTAAGCTATTACAAAGTCCGCAAGTCAAGACTTCTTCTGGCGAGCTTCCGGTAAACTTCCGGCGGTCTTCCGATGAACTCTCGAAAACCATTCTGCGGACTCCCGGCAAGCTCCTAGACTTCACGATTTGATCTTAGCGAGTTCCAACGAGCTTCTTCGGCAAGCTCCGATCTTTCTCGGCGAGCTCCGCGAACTTCCAACGAACCTTCCGGCGAGCTTCGGAAAAACCCTTCGGCAAG